>NC_043013.1:32323631-32356131 GCF_006345805.1 Octopus sinensis | reverse complement strand
ACACACACACACACTCACACTCACACACACATATTGACAGATTCATACATCGAACTGCTTTTTGATGAAGACTGCCTACATAACAAGAAAGACAAAACATTAGTTGATCGATCATTCATATAGACTGCCGTCTCGGAATGCATTTTGAGATGTGGTCTGAAAAATGATATTGATAACTTTAAATATATCTGTAGCCATTCCTGCTGATGCTAATTGCAGTACGGTATTGCGGCTCAATGCAGGAGACATGAATTCTTGCAGAGTTGTACGGGGTTATGATAACTCATGATTTGATTTTCATGCATGCATTTAATGCGGCAAAATTCAGACCGGCCTCTATGTTGATTAATCTTGTGGTTATGCTTTTCAATAAGCTAGCTTGTGCTCAGAAATACATGTCACGATAATGTATGCATGTTTGTATTCATATATACAACCCTTCCCCCCACATACACACATGCATATATATATATATATATATATATGTATGTATATGTGTGTTTACGTATATACGTATTTGAGTGTGTGCGCATGTGCATGTGTATTATATGTGTATAGATGGATGCATATACACTTCAAGTTAATTTTTAGATTCAGGTGGCTACTCGAATACATACATACATACGTATATATATACATACATACATATATATATATATATATATATATATATATATATATATATGGCGGTGCCCCAGCATGGCCACAGCTCATTAGCTGAAACTGGAAAAATCAAAATCAAATCAAAATCATATATACACATACATACATATATATATATATATATATATATATATATATATACACACATACATACATATATATATATATGTATATATATATATGTATATGTAAATATGTGTCTATCCATGCATATAAATATATACACGTTTATATTGCTCGATGGCCTTTGATGAGAATAACATGGAACATATGCAAGATGCTGCTACATAATCATTATATTCATGACGTGTCTGAACCATATATTGTTGAAACGACCGTAATGAAAGAATAAATGTAATATTAACACTGTAACGTTTATCTATTTACGTTGCTTTGAATTACCTATCATCTTGTAGCTTCAATATTTTAATGATACCAGTTGCGTATGGAGGTCGATCAAATCGACTGGCCTCCTCCCCCAAAATTTTGATGATGTGATTGTTTATTTTAAGAATGATATTATATGTTTGAGTGGTACGTGTGATATAGTGGATCTGGATGGGTTTGACCATAAAACTGATTGAATATTTGGGTTTGATATCGCCGGTTTAAAATTGTTAAAGGTTAAATGGGACCCACACTCAGAAAGTGAAGGGAAATAACTAATTATTGTTAGTTTTGTTTTCGATTTTATAGCTCCCATATTTACCATTTACTGCCAAAATGTTACTGATTTTTAACACTAGTACATGGTCAAGATATTTAAACTCTGACAACTTGTATTTATGTTACCGACCACCGAAAAGATGAGAAGGAAGAGAAGTCGAGAAGGAAGAGAGAAAACTTTAATGCATTTTATCCTGTCAATTCTCTACTCCCTAACCTAAATACTGATATCTTGTTTAGTTTAATGCCTGAGCAGTTTCGTTTGGAAGGAATGGAATGAAATTGTATGGCGTTCGTGCCTTTTCCAAAGATAATAGATGTGTCTTTGAAAGGATTCAAACAGAGAGAGTAATTCGTGGAATCGACCCAAGAGACGTTATATATTGGTCATAGGCGTTCGCCATTTCAAAGAAAATGTGGTTGTGTAGTAAGAGGATTGCTTCCTAACCACATGGTTCCGGGTTCAGTCCCACTGCGTGGCACTTTAGTCAAGTATTTTCTATTACAGTCTCGGGCTGACCAAAGCTTTGTGAGTGGGTTTGGTAGACAGAAACTGTAAGAAGCCCGTGTGTGTGTTTGTGTGAGTCTTTGTGTTAATGTTGTTCTCCCACCACTTCTTGTCAACCGGTGTTGGTGTGTTTACGGTTCCCGTAAGGTAGCGGTTCGACAAAAAGAGATCGACAGAATAAGAACCAGCCTTATACTGGGGTCGATTCATTGGGTTAAAATTTCTTCAAACCTGCGCCCCTGTATGACCACAGTCTAATGACTTAAACAAGTAAAAAAAAATATATAAAAATATGATACAAAAATATTAGACCTCTGAATGGTGGCTCAACTTTCTAGAAATATCATCCAAAGTCCCTCAAATCGTATTCTATTGTCTTAAGCAAAGTAAAGCAAACTGGATAAAGTAGTCGAATATAATAATCTTTTCTATAATAGGGATTAGGCCTGACATTTTTGGGAAGTGGGCTAGACAATGTCATCAACCCAGAAAGAATGAAAGTTAACCCTGGAAGAATATGAATTCAGAATGTAAAGACGAACGGAATATCGCTTTGCATTTTGTCTGGCGCGCTAACGATTCTGCCTGCTCGCTATATCAGTAATACTAATAACCCTTTCTCCAAAAAACATAGGGCCCAGAAATTTTTGGAGAGGGGACTAATCGATTGCATTGACCCGAGTGTCAAACAGGTTTTTATTTCATTGACCGCGAAAGGAGGAAAAGGAAAGTCGAAATCGGCTGTGTTTGAACACAGAACATAAATACGGACTAAATACCGCTATGTATTTTGTCCGGCGTGTTAATGATTTTGCTAGTTCGCCGCTTTTATCACACTCAATAATCTTTTCTAATATAGGCATAGGGTCTGAAATTTCGTGGATGGGGCTAGTCTATTACATCGATCCCACTTATTTCATCGACCCTGAAAGGATGAAAGGCAAAGCCGTCCTCTGTGGTATCTGAACCCAGGACGTAAAGACGGACGAAATGCCACTGTCTGGCTTGATAAAGATTCTACCAGCTCGTTATGAACGAATATAAATATAACAATAAGTTTGAAATGCCTTTATTTATAGGTCAGCTGAATCAGGGAGGACCTGAGGTTAAACACCACTAATGGTATCATGGTTGAATAATTCTTTCTCAAACGGCTTGAAAACAAAATGAAAAAAGTAAAGAAAGAAAGAAACGCATTGAGTTTAGCTATTCTAACTGTATCACAACATAAAGAACTAAATAGATATCATATCTAATAAATGCGATAACAAGAGATAAAATATGAACAACAGATAAAAATAATATCACTGATAATCTGCTATTATCTCAGAAAAATAAATAATTTCTGTTTGTCGAGTATTGGTTTCTTAAACCTCGGTAGCACGTTTGGAATCTTCTCTGCAAGCTTAAAAGGTAATTTTACACACAACTCTCTCGCTCTCTCCCCCCCCCCTCTCTCTCTCTCACACACACACATTTGAATTATCATGTGAAATCAAATGATGCAAATAAAAAAAAAAAAAAGAGAAACAAGCAAAGAAAAATGTCTTCCATCTTTCTCACCAATAATATTATTGAATTGAAAATTATTTCTTGTCTCAAGCTAATATTTGCCGATGATATTAAATATGAAATGATCATCGAGCTATTCAAAAATGTTTTAATAATGTAAAGACGCTTCAATTATACGTGGGTGTTCCAGCTATAGAATTTCAATTTTCATAAGTTTAATTCAAAAACCAATCCGAAGATAATTACTTTTGACAAGGTAGCATGTTATTACAAGATTGAATATTATTCCGGTTTTGTTTAACCACGTCTTCCGCAGATTAGACAAATACTACGTGAATTGAAGTCAATTAGAAATCATACACAATTGATCTTCAACACTATTAGACAAACGGAATATAAAGAAACATTCATTTATTGCTTTCTATTAATGTATAAAACTCATTCAGAATTTCATATAAAGCAGCATTCTCTGTACATAAAAAAAATGGGAAAGAAAAAATTGAAATGTTCACGTAGCACAGAAATATTAACATTTTGTTCGACATCTATATTGTGAAATAATTATGTGTCTAGACTCGCAATTGAAATAGGTTAAATATCAAAGAATTCTGAGGAGCAAATTTAATAGAGAAACAGAGACCAGAGCAAATTAAACTGCGAAAAAGAAAAAAAATCTCCTAAAGTTCACTTTGTTCCTTTGTTACTATATTTCATTTTGTTTATATCTTCTCTGTCAAGATAGTGACCAACTATTTGTTTCTTTTATGTAACACAGAACCGACGTAGTATTATGAAGTAACCGATTGTAAACAAGCATCACCTAATGAAATTTCAAAGGCATTATCCGGTTGCATAAGCTTATGATACTGTATCATTAAAAAACGACATATCAGATAATATAATCCGGTTTGCTACATGCGTAAAAAAGTCATAGTTTCATTGCCTTGAGTTATAAATTTGATGAAGGCAGCCGACTAATGACTGAAACAAGTGTATGGTAAGAGAGAAAACAATAGATAAACAGCAAATGTTGTCGTTTAGCCTAAGGCAACATCATAAAGAATAGATTTATGATCAAATGTATTCCTACCGTGACTATCATGTCATTGTATAGATATGAAGGACAAAAATGATCTAATGTAACATTTTCTTATTAAGACAATAATCTGAACTTTTATGGGAAATTTAACTATTACATTTCCAGGTTAAGTCATAATATTGATAATCCGCGATAGTTTTCTTATCGCGGTTGAAAAATTTAAATACATGAAAATAATTATATAGACATATATATATATAAATACATACACACATATATGAGTGTGGTATGGTGGTAGTGGTGTATGTGTGTGTGTGTGTGTGTGTTTGTATGTGTATACATACATATACATATATATCTATAGAAAACTTTATTTACATAAACACGAACATTGACATGCTAAAATATAAACACATAATCCATATATATGTATGTATGCATGTATGTATGTATTGCATGTATGCATATTTATGTATATATGTAGACATTATGAACGTAGGAGTTTTTGTGACCAGCGATGTATAACAATATCTGATAGCGTGGTCGATACTGTGATACACACACACACACATACGTAAATGTCGAACAATGAGAATGAGTGCTCAACACCGCATAAGTGAATAAAATTTCTCTAAGTTTTTATTAAGGTTACCATTGGTTTCATGTAAGAAATATCTTAATATCTTAACAATTTTTAAAGCCGATCCAAAATGGAAACGAACGCTATTCCTCCATGTGATCAACTTGAAAAGTTGTTAAGATATTAAGATATTTTTCGTAACATGGAACCAATGGTAACTTTAATACACAAATATATATGGATGAGTATGGATGACTAAATTACAACAGGTATATAGCCCATGGCCTGTATTATAGTGCATTGTTGTACCAAAACTTTTTATTCTTTACAAATATATATATCGATACCCCCCCCCACACACACACATATACACACATACACATATATATATGTATGTAAATAAATGGAGTTAAACGCAGATGTTATTCACATTTTTTTACTTTCGACATTGGCAACTCAGAACTCTTTCCATATTCTCTTTTCTAAGAATCACCTTTTTAACACACTTATAGAGCGATCTTACAAATGTAAGCACTGGCAGAAACATACCTTTAGCTCATATAAGTGATTTATACCAGTCTGTATAGTTTGAACATTTAGTTCACCTTGCACTTTACTTCAATAGAGAAATCTACTTCCAAGTCTTTGAACATTCTTTCAACCAATATATCTCTCTTTATTTGTTGTCTACTTATTATTTCTTTGCCCCTTCTCTTCCTATGATCTGCCTTTGACGTCAGATATACTAACGGTTATTTTAAAAATACTTAATAGCGTTCTGTTTATCATTTTTGCAGTCATCAAAATAGTTATAATGTCTTATTGTTGAGATAGGTTATTCTTTCTTTCCTGATGAGAAGATTACATTATTTTACACCGTTTATTCCTTTGGAATAAAACCAATGTGGTCTTCGAAACATATGTCGAAAGTAAAAGAATTTGAATACCACATGCGTTCAACTCCATTTATTTACTTATACTATACAAATTACTGCACATTAACCCGGAGTTTCTACCTTTGAATAGGTCGCTACATCCTTGTTACTTGCGTGAATTTTACTACCCTGGTAATGTTTATTGAATTTTCCGTGTTAACTGTAAACGAAGGATAATTCATTCATCTTTTTACATATACATACATACACACACACACACACACACACACACACACACACACACACACACACACACACACACATATATATATATATTATATATATATATATATATATATATATATGTGCACATGTACATATAACTGCTTGTATCCGCCAATTCATTCCTGTTTGTATGTTTAAAAAACGAAAGGAGAGATTGGTCGTAAAATATCTAGTGCCTTTATATATTTTATGAACATTTTCTACTGTTTTATGGTTTTCCTTATGCATTCTGCGTCCTACCAATTGCGGATTCCAACCAAATGAATACGAGTCCTCTTCAGGGGTTCCGTTCAAAACATACTGAAATACACTCGTGGTTTTGAATACTAGTTATTTGTCGTGCAATTTAAAATTGACATCGCACTCAACGTGTCGTGTGCGGGAGTTTTGACTTCGGCATCGGTGGGAGGCACTGGGTAAATCTTTGCAGTGAGAGGGGTTGAGCCATTTCCAGAGCTGCTTTGCCGCATGATTCCACACTGATTCCTGCATTCGGCATATGTGTGTATTGGTAGATGAGGGCAGCTGCATCGAACTCTCTCATGCACCAAATGGCAGTTGCTAAAAAGCATTCGTGAAGTAAAATCATGTAGCAACACCAAATGGCGGTGCCCCAGCATGGCCACAGCCCGTGAGCTGAAACTAGATAAAATAAAATAAAAATAAATAGTTACATACATACCTGTAATATCAATAAATATATATATACACACACATACATTTCCATGCATGTATATTTATAAACATATACACACATGCACGCAAGCATGTACACACACATTCGCACACGCGCACACAGGCACACAGACACATATACACATGATTTTGTATATATGAATACAAAACTGCATGTATTTCTGAGCACAAGTTGCCTTAGTGAAAAGCATAACCACAAGATTATTCAATATAGAGAGCGGTCTAAACTTTTGTCGCATTAAATGCATACACAAAAATCAAACTATCAATGTGTGTATTGATGTATACATATCTACACACACACACACCACACACACACACACCACACACACACAACACACACACACACACACCACACACACACACACACATATATATATATATATATATATATATATATATATATATATATATATGTGCACATGTACATATAACTGCTTGTATCCGCCAATTCATTCCTGTTTGTATGTTTAAAAAACGAAAGGAGAGATTGGTCGTAAAATATCTAGTGCCTTTATATATTTTATGAACATTTTCTACTGTTTTATGGTTTTCCTTATGCATTCTGCGTCCTACCAAATTGCGGATTCCAACCAAATGAATACGAGTCCTCTTCAGGGGTTCCGTTCAAAACATACTGAAATACACTCGTGGTTTTGAATACTAGTTATTTGTCGTGCAATTTAAAATTGACATCGCACTCAACGTGTCGTGTGCGGGAGTTTTGACTTCGGCATCGGTGGGAGGCACTGGGTAAATCTTTGCAGTGAGAGGGGTTGAGCCATTTCCAGAGCTGCTTTGCCGCATGATTCCACACTGATTCCTGCATTCGGCATATGTGTGTATTGGTAGATGAGGGCAGCTGCATCGAACTCTCTCATGCACCAAATGGCAGTTGCTAAAAAGCATTCGTGAAGTAAAATCATGTAGCAACACCAAATGGCGGTGCCCCAGCATGGCCACAGCCCGTGAGCTGAAACTAGATAAAATAAAATAAAAATAAATAGTTACATACATACCTGTAATATCAATAAATATATATATACACACACATACATTTCCATGCATGTATATTTATAAACATATACACACATGCACGCAAGCATGTACACACACATTCGCACACGCGCACACAGGCACACAGACACATATACACATGATTTTGTATATATGAATACAAAACTGCATGTATTTCTGAGCACAAGTTGCCTTAGTGAAAAGCATAACCACAAGATTATTCAATATAGAGAGCGGTCTAAACTTTTGTCGCATTAAATGCATACACAAAAATCAAACTATCAATGTGTGTATTGATGTATACATATCTACACACACACACACACACACACCACACACACACACACACACACACACACACACACATATATATATATACATATACATTAATACATGTATTTATACATATATACACGCATATTTTAAAAGATGAATTGCGCAATAGTCTTCAGGATGGTTTAAACAAAACAATTATATAACACAGTATTATATATTTTTGTTATTAAAAATGTGATCGAGTATCGTTCATTACTTTTTCTTGGGTATCAGGAGCGTATGCAGAAATGAGCAATAGCTTCTCTTTGAAATTGTGACAAAGAAATAGCTTCATCTCATTTTTAGATATTTCCTTTGTGTTAAAAATCTCATAGGCATTTCTCCTCTCAGCAGATATTAATTTTTTCTTCGAAACAGTGGAAATGTTTTTTTGCAAACGAGCATAAAAAGTTGTAGATTTTATGAATAAATACAATTTTTGCTTACGCAATCAGAAACCAATTTCCCTGAATTCCGTTTTGTTTTCATTTCCAAAGCACACAAGAGAACAGGAAAAAGAAGAAAAATCCCCAATAACTGTATGCGATTTTAAAAAAAAAGGAATTGTTTTAAAATTTCAAATGTTGTAAAAAATATTGGTATAGGCATAGCTGTGAGGTTAAGAATCTCGTTTCGTAATCATGCTGTTTCGAGTTCAATCCCGTTGTGAGGCACCTTAATAAAAAGTTTTTGTCTCGAGTCATGCAGACTCATAAGGGTGGATTTCCCGGTTTCCATGGCGTATATGCAGCCTCCCCGCCACCAGGAGAGGGCGCCGGTCTGTCGCAGGGTTAATAATTTTTGCCAGCTGAGTGGAACGAAACAACGTGAAATGAAGTGTTTTTGCTCAAGAACGCCACGCATCGCCCGGTACAGGAATCGTAACCGCAATCTTATGATAATGATTCCAACAGCCTTACCACTAAGCCACGCGTCTCTACATGTGGTGCACTTTGAGCAAATATCATCTATTGCAGCCCGACCCGACCAATGCTTTGAAAGTGAATTTGGTAGACGGAAATTCTGTGAAAGCCTATGAAATACATAGATGCAGATACATACGAAGAGGTACCCAAAAGTAAACAGAAACATTCTCTGTGGCACAAGTGCATTGTAGTTCGGGTTTCCACCGCTAGAAGCCACTTGATGCGACCCTCAGGCACCAGTCCGCCGACCAGCGTTGTCAACGATAATCATATTGCAATGTGATGCGTCTTTGCTTTGCAGTGCTTCTCCCCTGTTCGCCGATTTTTGCGATGGCTGAAATAAAGGAACAGCGTACTTCTGTGAAATTCTGTTTTCTGCTGGGGAAAATTGCGGCCGAAACAGTTGCCATGCCTTAAACATCCTAAAAAGTCGCTACCATAAGCAAAACACAAGTTTACGAGTGGTTTTCACGCTTTAGGAATGGTCACTGGACGCTTGAAGACCAACCTCGTTCTGGGTGACCCACGACCTCCAGAACAAATGAAAACATCACGAAAATTCATGAAATGATCATGGAGGACCATCGCCGAACAATCGACGAACTTGTTAATATGACTGGTGTGTCCTGGAACTCCTGCCAACGAATTTTGAGCGAGGAATTCCGAATGAAAAGAGTTGCAGCAAAATTTGTACCTTGCTTCCTCACGGAAGATCAAAAGCAGTCACGACTGAATGCGTGTCGTGATCTGAAAGAACAGTTTTAAGTTGATCCGAACATTTTTTTCGAAGGTCATCACTGATGGCAAAAACTGGTGCTATGGCTACGACCCGGAAACGAAACAGTTATCAAGTCAATGAAAGCATTCAATGTCATCACGCCCACCATAAGTGTATCAAGTGAAGTCTAATGTCAAAACGATGCTGATTTGTTTTAGCGATGTTAACCAGACATTTTACTTGGCATTTCAGAAGCGTTTGCAAGACACGGCGAGGCGAAAACGCCCCCAGCAGTGGTAAAGTGGTGAGTGGTGGTTTCATCATGACAATGCACCTTTGCACATCGCCTTCAGCGTGAGGTAGTTTTTGACCAAAAATGGTGTGACCCCGTTTACACACACCTCCTATTCTTTCGATCTTGCTCCCTATAACTACTTTTGTTCCCCGAATGAAAACGTTTTGTAGATGTGGAAGTGGTGAAGAAAAAAACAAAAGACGGAGGCGTTAAAAGGCATCACGTCGCAAGAGTTCTAGGACTGCTTCTAACAGTGGACCGATACATTGCTTCAAATGGAGAATACTTTGAAGGCGATAAAAGTCTAAACATGTAAAGCTAAGCGAATAAAATAATATTGCAAAATTCCGGTTTCTTTTGGGTAGCTCCACGTATGTACGTATATACATGCATACATGCATGCATACATACATACATACATACATACATACATATATACATACATACATACATACACACACATACATACATATGTACATGTGTACATATGTGTGCGTGTGTCTTTGCATTTGTGTTTCCCCACTGTTCGCCTGGCATGAAGGGTTGGTTTGTTTACGCCTCCGTAACTTAACAGTTTGTCTGAGGAATACAATAGCATAAGTATCAGACATAAAAAAAGTACTGGGGTCGATTTGTTCGATTAAATCCTACGAGATGGCGCCCCAGCATGGCCGCAGTCCAATGATTGAAACAAAGAAAAAATAAAAAAAAACTATTGTGCATTTTGCTAAACAAAGCTATATTTCCGCATAAAAATATAATTAACAACAGATATTTTAAAAAGATTCAAGAACCAACATGAATTTTAAAAATCTACTTGTATATTGGCACCGTTTGAAACAGTTCTTAAAGCAGTCTTAAATTATACCCTAATATCTATAAAAGCAACAACAAAATGACAATGCTGTTCTTAATTTAGTCCCTGATACCAAAAGCCCCCCCCCACCAAATGCGCGGTTGGCCAGAAACAGAAATAAGGTTGGATTAAATGAACAAAAAGAAATAAAAAACCAGATGACTTTATTGAACACAGAAACTGCTTCTTCCAACACGTTCGCAGACTTACCCAACTGTAAGGAATCCTTACTGTGATTATTGTAGATGAGTAAAGTACTTTAATAAAACAATTCCAGAGGAGCGATATAAAAGTTTATTTGCTTCGAGGAATGCATGAGGAAGTATTGAAAAGTTCCTGGCTTTAAAGGTAACGTGAGAGGCATAGTTGGAGGCTCAACCTTCCGAGTTCTTTTACAGGGCTTAGAAAAACTAAAAGACAGCTGCAATAAATGTGTGAATCTGAGAGGGGAATATAATGAATAAAATCAAGAACTGATCCTCCTTTATTTTCTTTTACCCAGAACCAGGAACTTTTCAAAACCCCGTCGTAGTCTCCAGAGTTTTGTTCTTTGTAAAGATACGAAAATGATAGTGTTGGAATATTCTGAGACCCCCTTCGGTCACGACACAGACCATGGAATTGCACCTAGAAAGTTACCCTCCCAGGCCCAAGTCCGGGCAAGGTTGTTGATGGAAGACCAGCAGTCGCCCATGCATACCGGCCTTCCCTCTCCACGCCACCAGTGTTATCCAAGGGAAAGGCAAAGGGGCCGATACAGCTTGGCACCTGTGACGTCGCAACTCATTTCTACAGCTGAGTGAACTGGAGCAACGTGAAATAAAGGGTCTTGCTCAAGAATACAACACGCAGCCCGGTTCGGGATTCGAGCTCACAACCTCACGATCGTAACCACGATGCTCTAACCACTGAGCCATGTGCCTTCACAGTGTTGGAATATGGGCAGTAGATATTTACTTGCTTCCAGCCCAATCGACATCAATTTTTTTTCTTTTCTCGTTAGCCAGAAAGGGCAACACTTGAAACAATAGTTTCTACTCTTGTTATAGAAAATGAACTTATCGAACTTAAATATTGAACTATATTGTTGGCTACAAGTTGTTTCAATTACCATCATAAAATTTCTTCGAATTCTGATGTTTACTTTGGAATGTTTAATTCTCATACAAGAATAAATAAGAAGAGTGAACAAGAATAATATAAACAGATCTCAATTTAAGCTGTCTAATCTCGTAAGACTGTGTCGGTCTGTTGTCCCACTTCCATGCTTAATCATTTGTGAATTGCGGTTTTGTTTTGTTGACAGTTAAATATCATGATATATATGTGGACAGATTGTCATGCCGATTATTGATTTATTTTTTAAACAACCATATACATACACACACACACAGCCCATATACTAACACACGTACACATACACACGCATACACAACACATACTTGCACACATACACACCACATACTTGCACACATACACTCACGTATAAACAACTCATACACTCACACACATACATAATTCGTACACTCACAAACACATGCACGTGCACACATATACATACTACACACACACACACACACACACACATATATATATATATATATATATATATATAAATAAATATATATATATATAGTATATATACATAGTATACTTGTGTTAACCAATGAAGAAAACTAAACTTAAAAATGCATTCAATAGTGTATATGTATATATGATCAGTCAAAACCGTCTGTTTTTCAGCGACGTTTCATGAAAGGAGATTCAACAAGTCTCTGGTGACAACATTACTGATTGGGTGATACTAATGTCGTCTATCACAGCTCAAATATTCCACGAGGGCGAAGATACTGCCAGCCCTACTAGAGGTTCCTTCGGAAAAGTTAAGAGCTATTCCACAGGGGTCGGTATCATCTGCGCCAGGACAATGCATCGACCCACAATATTATCCTGGGTAACTAACTTCTTGAGAAAAATGGGCATCAAAATTATCCCTCACTCTACCTGCAGTCTGGACCTTGCGCCCTGTGATTTTTGGTTGTTTCCCAAGCTGGAAAAGAAACTTGATGGTAGTTGTTTTGAAGATATTGAGAAGATAAAAGGGGACTGTGACAAGGACTCTGGACCTTTTCACTTTGGAGGACTTCCACAGGATCTTCATAAAGTAGCTGGGGCACTACAACAAGTGTATTCAAGTCAGAGGATGTTACTTTGAAGGAGATTAGAGTTTTGTAATTAATAAATGTCTCACGAAAAGAAGTGTCAAAAGTTCTGGAATGTACTTTGTATTTTTTAGCTTAAAGAGAATATAAGAAGTGATGTCAAATTTAGTGATGCGCTAGGTCAGGGTTTCTCAACGATTTTTTTTTATCTATGGACCGACCTCTCTGGTCACTAGTTTATTCTGGTGGACCTCTATTTGATGTTTAAAAACTAGCTTTATAGAAACTTCTATAAAAATTCCTATTTTGCTTTTCTCACATTAACTTGTGTAGGTTGAACTATGTAACATGTTAGAGAAAGAAACCTTGTTGTTTTTTGCAATACTTACCAATACATACGTCTAAAGCAAAATATTTTCAGGGACCCTAAAAATATTGTAGATCCCTAGGTTGAGAACCACTGCTCTAGACCTTGCCATATTTAGGGACACACAGGGAAAGTGGGTAACTTTTAAATGCGTTAAAATTTGATTAGTTGACAAGTAATCAAATAACCTTTGAAAGGTGTTTGTGCAAAGCGTTATGACATTTCAGAATTAACAGAATCTACTGAGTACTACGCGGAAGCATATAGCCTGGACTCGCGGTCGAGGGATTGCAGGTTCGAACCTCAGACCGGGCGATGTATTTGTTTATGAGCGAAACACCTAACCTCCACGCGACTCCGGCAGAAGATAATGGCGAACTTCTGCTGACTCTTTCGCCACGACTTTCTCTCATTCTTTCCTCCTGCATCTTGCAACTCACCTGTGACAGATCGGCATCATGTCCAGGTGGGGAAACCTTTATGCCACTGAAAACGGGAAACCGGCCCTTATGAGCCAGGCATGGCTCGAATGGAACAAACAACAAAGAATAACATTGAGTACTACAACTGAGTATTAACGAAGTCAATCCATAAATAGCCTGGAGTATCTCGTAAGTTTCTATAGCGTTTTTTGCCCATTTTAACACGAAACGTTATAGCATAGCGAGCTTACAAATTGTCTTCATGTTCCGACTGCATTCTGCAAACTAATCAGTTGTGACAAATAGTGACTCAACAGGGTGAGTTCAAAGTGCTGTTACAACTGGCTCCTTCAACGTAGAATTACAAAAGTTTATTACATATATAGTAGTGACTAGCTATTTTGACCCGAGCTTCGCTCGGGTTTTAGTGGCGGTGTTGTTTTGTGTGTGTTCTCTCCTTTTCTCTTTCTTCTTTTGTTCGTCTTCTTTGCGTGGTTCTTTTTATTGCCCTCTTCTTTACCCTCCTTTCCAAAATCCCCCAAATTTTTACACCCACAATTAAAGATAACCGACTCTAGCCCCTGCAGCAACACGAAAAGCCACCATTATTCAAACAGCGCAACCTGTCTATCCCATAAAACTCAATTTTTCCCATATCCTTCACCATAGCAACCAAATGGTAGCCCCGAGCGATTTGCAACCCTCCTCACACCATTGCTCACCCCATGTAAATTTTGGCGCCAATCCGACCCCATCTGCCACCCCTTAAACCGTTCCCATGCCCAAATAAGACAAATAACCAAGAAATCAAACAACTTTTCGCATTTTAGCTTTATAGATATTGATTTACTAAAACAGCAGTAATTTAGGACAATTATAACTGCCTCTCCTAAAAAGTTTCAAAAGTTCTAGAATGCACCTCTTACATGTCCTTTGAAAAGTTCATCCAATAATATACATTAACACAGTTTTATTATTGAGAATTACTCTTCTTGAACGTAAAATCATATCGGCTGAAATAGTCTGCACCAATGTCCCTCTAATGATTTGCTCTGGATGTGCGCAAAAACTTGAATTATGTTTAGATTTTTTTTACATTTTCCTTTAAAGTAGGTAGTCATCTATTCGTGTAACCATCACTGAAATTCCTCCAGTTAAAAAGATCCAGTTTCACTTTGATAACCTAGTGTGCTCACATTATATTACTTTCCTGGTTGTAAAGTATACAGGTATACAGCTGAGAGGGACCATTTACCTGCACCATGAAATTGTTAGTTCATTACATTTTTTTTCCCCTCTGAAAAAATGAACTTAACGTGCAAAAAGCTAAAAGAAAGTTATGTGTTTCTGCTATCGTTAACATGACTATATGCAGAATCAAAGGTAACTGATTGAAATAAGATCTTTATAAATGCATGCATGCCATGTAAAACGAATAGCGAATAACATTATGAAACAAACTAGTTCTCGTTTAGTTGCCACTCTTATGAGATCGATACATACACACACACACACACACACATACATACATACATACATACATACATACATACATACATACATACATACATACATACATACATACATACATACATGTATATATATATAAGACTATGTATGTATGTATGAATATATGTATTTATATATATATATATATAATATATATATATATATAGTAATATATGTATGCATGCATCTATATCTATATCTATCAATCTATCTCTCTCTCTCTCTTTCTCTCTCTCTCTCTATATATATATATATATATATATATATAACACTATGTATGTATGTATAAATATATGTATTGATATATATATATATATATACATATATATATATATATATTAGTACATATATGTATGCATATCTCTCTCTCTCTCTCTCTATATATTATATATATATATATATATATATATATATATATATATATATATATATATATATATATACACACATATATAAATAAAGTGGTGCGGCAGTGACCATTCCAACATTTCCTGCCTTTAGCCATTGTGTATCTAAGAACACATTATCCAATTTGTTTTTATTGAGTTGATGGAATTCCCATTCATTCAAATATTCCATCCATTGCAATGACCAATTTTAGTCGCATTCCAGTGATAGAAACCTCATTCATTCAAATGTTACACTGCAAACAATCAAAATCCAACTGTTTTTATCTAAATATAATCGAAGTCGATTTAGTGATGAAGGCGACAGCAAATTCAAACACAGAAGTCAAATATATTAGAATCTATAAAAACCTACACTAGATAGACAAAAGGTGTGCAAAATTGTCACTAGCAAGACACAACACATATTAACTGAACCAAATGAACCTTTCAACGGAGCACTCTGGTATAAAGAATATAGCTACAAACAAGCGGGAAACATACTTTTAATAAAATTACCAAAACCTAGCTATTATTATTATTATTATTATTATTATTATTATTATTATTATTATTATTATTATTAATATTATTATTAGCCTATCTCGTCCCTTGCATGCCAATAAAGTGACACTGGGGTAATATATACGAAGCCCAGTATACCCATCAAGACTACCCGTCTGATAAGCGTACACCAAGCACATGCATCACAGCCATATGTGCATGACATGGTCATCTCATATCAAGATATACAGCGACTGACCTTCGCAGGTGGGTCCCAGTTAGAATTTTCTTCAGCTCGAGTAGCCCATCGTGCTCAAAGGGTCCATGAATAAAGGTCGTTTAAGGATGTTGAATGAAACACCCATGTTTGCAGAAGTGATTTATCCAAACCCCTAAGGAAACTTTCAACACACGGTTATGATGCTCCCCACTACTTCTGCTCGTGATCAGGGATGCACATATCGTCAGCCACTAAGGAACATGCTCAACTGGTTATGGTCAAACAACTGACAAGCAAATCTGTGGTATTGAGCAGAATATTTACTGTAGCCCATCTTTTATACCAAGACAAAACAATGTACATGATTATTATTATTATTATTATTATTATTATTATTATTATTATTATTATCATTATTATTATAATTATTATTATTGTTATTATTATTATTATTATATGAAAACACACAGCTTATTTAGCTGGATATGATGGAAAGTGTCAGTTGTTCACAGCCTACTGAATAAGGTGACACTTGTTTCCTAGCCATGCTTCAAGAACCCTGCGAAGAATTCTTGCAGTTCCAAGCAAAGCAATGCTGATTTTTGTAGTTGTTCTACCTTCACACTTGCACCAATCTTTTTCAGCCATGCTGGTAGTTGAGTGCTGATACTTCCAAGGGCACCAATTACTATTGGTAACACGTCTTTTCTCTTCATTGACCACAGCCTTCGTATTTCCCACATCAAATCGTCATAGTTATTCGTCTTTTCTTCTTTCACATTGATCTTGTCACCGGGGCATGCTATATCGATTATCATACATGTTTCTTTTTTAATCACCACAACAATGTCCAGTTTTCGATATCTGGTCGGGTGATCACACTGGATCATTGCATCCCACACGAGTTTGCAATTCTCATTTTCTGTGACTCCTGGAGTTTGTTCATACCTCGTCTTTCTTTGTAGGCTGTCATTTCCACAGAACTTCCAATGAATCATTCTTGCCACATTGTCATGGCGTATCTTATATTCGCGTCGTGCTTATTTCGGGCGTTCGCTAGCGATGTGCCATACCGTTTCACTCCTCTCCCCACACATTCTGCATTTGTCACTATCGATAGTGTTGTCTATTCTGCACTTCATATAGTTGGTCCTTAACGCTTGCTCCTGAGCTGCATATAAGAGTGCTTCTGTCTCTATCTTCCGGTCACTCCTTCTCATCTATAGCCACAGGTCCTCTGTATCTGTCTTCGCGTTCAAATCTCTTGCAAACTGACCGTACATTCTCCTTTCCATCCACGCTATTTTTTTGTTCATTTCTTGTTTAAATTTTTTAGTTTCACAATTTTCAGTTTTGATGACGCCGGCCTTCTTCGTGTGTTTCAACAGTGGCTCCACGGCATTTTATATATACCACCCTAAATTGTTTTCCACAGCTTCGATACAGTCTTGGCAACTGATGAAACTTCTCCCAAAATTTCTTATGGACAAGTACAGCCTATCGGTGTCATTCTGAAGGTGGAAGACTCCGTGTACTATTAACATTTTTCTGATCTTGCGGTATCCATTTTCGTCACTTCTCTCTTTTGCCATTTTATAATTCCCGCCCCATACAGAAGTGATGCTATCGCCCACGAATTAACTGCTTGGATTTTATTCCATCCAGTCAATATTGAGCGCAACACCAACCCCAGTCTCCGGAGATACTCCATCTTCAGTTACTCTTTCATTATCCCTTGGATGATATGTACATAAACACATATACATTCATATATATATATATATATATATATATATATATATATATATATATATACAAACACAGATACACATATACATATATATACTTATGGGTACATGTGTGTGTATATGTGTGTGTATCGTAAAGACTTACTTTTATTATACGTCCTCTCTGCATGTCCCACCCTTTCTATAATATTAATTAATTTAGTCTTACAAATGATAGCCTACGCAACTGAAATAATTACACGCCGATACTAATGACTCTATTGTTAAAAGAATATTTAAAAGAGACAGAAAATTTATACATATTAATGAATACACTCTTATTTCTCTCGCTAATGACAAAAGAAATTTTAAACTGGCAAGACAATCTTCTCTTTTCCATAGAGGAGAACAGCCAATCACCTGAGAAATTACATCGATGCAAAAATTCCAGCCGAGTGATTGTAAGACTGTAAGAAATGCGACAACAGCTGCAAGCACACACGTGGTTTCACCTCAAAAAGTTGACCCTGAACAGAGAGCTTCGTCGGAATCTGTGTAAAATAATAGTAACATGAGAGAAAACGCTGGATTAGTGAAAACTACATGAAAGTACTGCAATTATATTATATAGCTACAGTATTTTCAGAAATATATTGGTAAGAGATATACGATCTTCGGAGAAAAAAGAATAAAGAAGTAAGAAAATATTACAGCAAATATGCTAGCACATATATGAATATTTGCAGTTGACAATACAATGATTTCAAGAGTTGCATCAGACAAGCTTATAGATAGGATACACATTGGAAATATATTAAAAGTTTGGATATATGCAAAAAATTACCAGCTGCAAATTAACGAGAAACAGAGAGCATGCTATATTCGTAAAAACATAATCCCCAACAAAAGAACGAAAATGCATCGGAGGCGACTACAGATACAATATGTGAGGACTCAAAATATGATTAAAAGGCTACATAGCAGATCGTGCAAACCATGCACGAAAAATAAAGAGAAATAAAGAAGGGCAACCGTTGCCTCACAAAACGATGTATACGGGATTAAGTTAAATGTCACCGCCTTCGTCTTCTCGGCAGAGCGGAAATAAACAACACGCATGGAAAAAAGAAAAAAAAAAAGATGCAGTCGATTCTTTCCATTAGTTTTCCTGAAATTGTTACTCTTTTGCTGTATATGCGACTATTTATTTTTTTACTCAGGAGCCTAGGTAGAGGATAAACTTAGACAAAGGGGTCCATGTTCGAGTGGGTTAAGACTGGTCTTATACTTTTAACAAGTAGAATCTTTCAAGGGGTCTTATTATTCCCTTACACCCTTGCTTCACTTAAACTCCATTATAAAATCTTTTAAGCAAAATCATCATTGGTTCCTAATGCTACGGACAAACTATAAGCCATATCCTCTATATAGATAAGAGAATATTTACAAGGGTTAATGGACAAATGGAAATCTATTAAATTATTCATAAATTTATCCAAGACATAAAAATGTGATTGGTTATTATATAAGAAAATTAACTGGAACTGGGAATATTGAATTTGACATACACATAGAAATCTGAGAATTAAATGAGAAGCACCTATAAAGATACTTAGGAGTAGGCGAAACCAGTAAAAGATGAATTGGAAAATTGTAAAGGAGTGTTACATATGAGTCAGATTAATATTAAAACTTAATTAAATGGTAGGAAAAATATGATAGGTATTAATATATTAGAAATATATTAACGATTTCAGTTACAAGTAACGACTTCAATATAATAGAGTGAAAGTTGAGACAGAAACTCCAGGAAGCTACAATGTCAAAGATTGTGTAGTTAGAATATATCCGTCCCACACGCAAAGGAACCGAGGTTAGTTGCAAACAGAAAAGTATTACAAAATACTAACAGGACTAGGAAAATACTTAGAAGCAAGCAAAGGGAAGTATATATATATATATATATATATATATATATATATATATATATATATATATATATATATATAGAGAGAGAGAGAGAGAGAGAGAGAGAAGGTCATCCCATAAGTTCTGCCTGAATTTTGAATAAAGAAAACAAGTGATCAAATGTTATATTTAATTGAAATTTAATCATCAATGTACTTTCCCTGATTATCTATGACTTCCTTCCATCTATTTACAAGCTTTTTAATCCCATCAATGTAAAACTCTTTTGGTTTCAAAGCGAAGAACTCTGAAATGTCAGTTTCGAACTCCTCCTGGCTTGCGAAAGTTATGTCCCCCAAATGATTCTGAAACTACGAAACAAATGGTAGTCTGAAGGAGCAGGGTCGGGAGAATAAGGTAGATGAGGAATTTTTTCCGAACTAAGCTGTGATGTGATCTTTGCAGTGTAGGGTCACGCATTGTCCTGATGAAACCTCACTCTTTTTCGAATCACTAAAGCGGGTCTTTTTACTTCAAAGCTGGGTTCAAACGCTTTAATTGTTGACAGTAGACTTGAGCATTGGTTATTGCATTAGGTGGTAACAATTCAAAGTGAATTACTTCTTTGCAATCCCACCAGATTGAGAGAACCTTTTTCCCATGCAGTTCCCTTCTCGATTGTGATCGAGCTTTTCCCCTTTTACCAAGCCACTGTTTACGACGTTTAAAATTTCGATAGAAGATCCATTTTTCGTCACCAGTCACAAGTCTATCCAAAAAGGGTGAAATGAGTTCGCGAGAATGGTGAGAAGAGTAGATGTCAACTCGGGATTTACGGTTGCCAATTCACGTGGCATATATATATATATACAGAGAGAAAGAGAGAGAGAGAGAGGAGAGAGAGAGAGAGATTCCGAGTCTAATCGCGCGCAGAGAGTGAATGTATGCTCTTATTTGCTTTCACGTCTCACAAGTGAACCTTTTTGGACCGAGTAGTGACAGGTGACCTATAAGCCCAAAATTCGGACTTTTTGTATTTTAAAAAAGTTCGCAAAATTGGAGATGAAATTGCTTTAAATTTCGGAAAATGGAAAACCCTTTCTTTTGCTTAGTCGTATGATTATTGTGTGTATAACAAAGATTCCAAAATATTTTCTGAAAATTTCAAATAAATATAGATATTAGGGGTTATATGACGTTCGCAAGGTAGGATTCCCTGAAAATATGATCCTAGATAACTCAACAATACTATTAAAAAGACATACATATGTAGGGTTTACACGTATGTGTATTGAACGTAACACGTTCCGACCGATCTAATCTTCCTCATAATAACACAAAATACCCAACAAATAATTAGCTATAAGTTACAATATTTAGTATCGCAAATATGTACGTACGTATGTATATATATATATGTTTGTATGCGTCTATGAATGAGAGTGTATGTTTTGTATGTATAATGATTTATGGAAATATATATTAGCTTACATTGTTAACCTTTTTAGCTAATGAGTCTGATTGCTTAACAAAATAAAACCAAGAAATAAAGCATACAAAAGATACGTACAAGCTTTGGAAGAATGTGTAAGACGCAAATATTGGTTAATTGGACATAAATTGCAGATAATGGTAAGAAACCTTTCCACTTAATCTGTTCTTAGATATTTGGCATATTAACGAAGCCACATACGCAATATTTCAGATACACATATGGCTATATTTTTTATCTATCTATCTATCTATCTATCTATCTATTTATCTATATATATAATATATATATATATATATATATATATATATATATATATATATAATATATATACATACACACATACATACACACATGTACACACATATATATATATATATATATACATATGTAACTTTTATATCAGATATATCTACTACATTTTCCGCATGAATATGCACACACATGTATAATAAATGTGCGAGTATGTGTGTGCATGTGTGTCTATGTATGCGTGTCTTTACTTGAGTTTTTATTCACTCATAGACTCATTAGCCATGTAGGTTAACTATGTAACCCGATATCTCCACAAATCATTAAATATTCTGTTGACATGCTTCATTAAACTAGATATTTTAAAGAGATGAAGTATTAGGCCTCATTTACTTCACGAAACTAGTGTTCCAATCCAATGCAGGAGTCTGGGGTGGTGGGACTGTCTTCTTTTAGCAGTGATTAAATGCTTTGCGTAGTTTTTTGGTATTTGCAGTCATTTAGATATTTTTATATACCAATTTTGATTGTTTAACATACGTACAACCCCTCCTCTCTCAATATAAATACATACATACATACATACATACATACATACTCTTTTACTTTTTATTTTTTCAGTCATTTGACTGCGGCCATGCTGGAGCACCGCCTTTAGTCGAGCAAATCGATCCCAGGACTTATTCTTTTGTAAGCGTAGTACTTATTCTATCGGTCTCTTTTGCCGAACCGCTAAGTTACGAGGATGTCAACATACCAGCATCGGTTGTCAAGCAATGTTGGGGGGACAAACACAAACACACAAACACACACACACACACACATATATATATACATATACATATATACGACGGGCTTCTTTCTGTTTCCGTCTACCAAATCCACTCACAAGATTTTAGTCGGCCCGAGGCTATAGTAGAAGACACTTAACCAAGGGACTGAACCCAGAACCATGTGGTTGGTAAGCAAGCTACTTACCACACAGCTACTCCTGCGCCTATGTATACATAGATACATACATACATACATACATATATATATATTATATATATATATATATATAATATATATATATATATATATATATATATATATATTGGAAGGTTTGGAGAAGAAATGAGCTACTCAGAAGATCGGATGGTTTATATTTACAGATATTTATTTATATATTACATATCACTTAGATCATTAGCGCTTTCTCCCATTCTAGTGGGGTTTTCAAATCAAACTAAGTTCCTGTGTGAGGAATTTTGATAATTTTATAGAGTTTCGTTGTGGTGCCAAAGATCCCAACATCACCATCAAAATACAGGACTAGATACTGCAACAGCTTGAGTTTCAGGGGACCACAGCTCTTCAATATCCTTCCTAAATGCCTGAGAGACCTGCATGGTGTCGATGTGGGTTTGTTTAAAGCTAAACTAGATCTCTTCTTGTCAGGGGTTCCAGATGAACCTACCTCTCGACAGGAAACACAGATGCCGGCAGCGGCGTCGAAAGAGAGAGAGAGATAGAGGGAGGGAGAGAGAGGGGAAAGAGAGAGTGAGAGAGACGGTTGGAGAAAGAGTGACAGAGCCGGCGAAGGTGGCGGGGGAAAGAGATGGAAGCTGTCAAACGTCGTTATAGAAAGAACGTGGAGGAAAGGGAGGAGGAAAGGTAGGAAAGAGCATTTCAGCTTTATAGATATTGATTAAGTGGAAAAACGCCCAATGAATTCTATCTCAAATCGCTGAATAAATTTTGCTTTACTGAAAATTTTGATAGATAACGAAACGGGTTCGCACTTGACACCATTCTTGACAAATATCATATTTGTTTGAATCTCCTCAATCAATTGTAATTCTATTTTGGCTATCTTTTAGGTTTCGCTCATTGGACTGCAGCCATGCTGGGGCACCACCTTGAAGGGTTTTACTCGAACAAATCAACTCCAAGAGTATCTCTTGTACGCCTCGCATAATTTGTATCATCTCTTTTGCCGAACAACTAAGTACGGAGACATAATTAAAACGACCCTG
The DNA here is from genome assembly GCF_006345805.1 of Octopus sinensis. Taxonomy (NCBI): domain Eukaryota; kingdom Metazoa; phylum Mollusca; class Cephalopoda; order Octopoda; family Octopodidae; genus Octopus; species Octopus sinensis. Next base: position 32,332,213 of record NC_043013.1, on the reverse strand, counting down.
GAGTGGGGGGGGGAAACACACGCACAATCACACACACAAACACACACACGATAGGTTTGCACAAATTTTTCATTTACCAAATTCATTCACTATGCATTGGTTCGGGCATAACGTACACGACACAAAAGTTCCAATGTGCCACGTATCCGGATTGAACCCGGAACCACGTGGTTGCGAAATGAACTTTACAACCACACAGCCATGTCAGGGCTTATTGCTGATGAATTTATTATGGTGTTTTATCAAATAATATCTCACTATCTCCAAAGTACGATGGTCATGTAAGCCTGTAAGTTCGTTAAGGGCATATCTGATGATTTATAATTAATACCTATTTCTTTACTGCCCACAAGGGGCTAAACACAGAGATGACAAACAAGGACAAACAAACGGATTAAGTCGAATACAACGACCCCTGTGCGTAACTGGTACTTAATTTATCGACTCCGAAAGGATGAAAGGCAAAGTCGACTTCGGTGGAATTTGATCTCAGAACGTAACGGCAGACGAAATACCTATTTCTCTACTACCCACAAGGGGCTAAACACAGAGAAGACAAACAAGGACAGACAAACGGATTAAGTCGATTATATCGACTCCAGTGCGTAACTGGTACTTATTTAATCGACCCCGAAAGGACGAAAGCAAAGTCGACCTCGGCGGAATTTGAACTCAGAACGTAGCAGCAGACGAAATACTGCTCGGCATTTCGCCCGGCGTGCTAACGTTTCTGCCAGCTCGTCGCCTTCTGATGATTTACAATTAATACCATTGAAGTGAAGTTGGATCTTAACGAGCGATTTAGTCGTTGCCTTGAGCGAATCCACAGGAAAGTTTGAAATCAGTGATGTGAGAGAACGGCTACTAGTGAACCTTTACGGATCTGCCTATTCATGAATAAGAGAAATAGTACTCGATAACCGAGATACGTTGAGTACTAGACCGCTAGGTACGTGATAGCCTAGTGGCTGATATAGCATCAAACAGGATGACCCTATGGTTAAGCAGTTCGTTTCGTAACCTCGTGTTTTCAGGTTTAGTCCTACTGTGCAGCAACCATTGCTCTTTTATACTTAGAGGCAGGCGAACTCGATCCTTCATACATCAAATAAGCGAGAAGATACAAAGCACTAATGTCACACCTGGTAGTCGAATCCTCTACACTTTTTATATGAAGTATAAATAGCTAATAAGAACAACTATTTCTTGTAAACCATTTCGGGTATAAAATGCGGCTGGTTCCTTGTTTTAACACGAATGACATTTCAAGTTTAAGTTTAGTAGAATCAAATCTCTTTCCAATATTTGCAAACGTAGAATTAGATACTGGATTCCTGTGTTATTAACTACGACATTATTATTTTTATACCAAAGATTATGAAACGATGAACGACTGTTTATTCAATAGTTCCGAGGTCTCTTTAATTAGAACAAAAGATTAATGAATGCTATAAAATAATATTTCAACATTTATTTATTTCCCCGTATGAATGTAATGACAATCAACCATGAATAGAATAAAAAGCAAATTAGCTCCGTAATAGCGGCACTATTATCGCATATAGCATTAAAATCATGCTAAAGGAATAATTGTTATAAGGTCGCATAAAAATTGATCGCTATTAAATTCGTCAATAAAATACTTGCATAGAATCGTAAGACGAATCTTAGCAAGTTCGTTTGTTTTTATTTGTTTCGTTCAATTTTCGGAGTTATTCCTCCGTACAATTAGAATTTTATGACTGTCATTTGACAAAGTGCAACACGCTCCCCTGACTCAGAGATAACTACAACTGCTAAAAATTGAAAAAAAAAAAATTAAGAATAAATTTAACGTGTAAGGCAATGCATAGTAGAATCGGTAGAGCGCTCCAGAAAAATTATTAGCACTATACAGTTACTGTTCTCGAAATATATAAAAAAAACCTTCTATAGAGATGAAACATTTTCTACTTTTCACACTACAATTCAATCGGTTTTACCTCCAATCGTCAGCAGGTGTGCTATGCCTACATAGCACCATGAATGACTAGTTTTACTGGTTTGCTCTGAAAGAAAGGAGAATGATTACTTGCTGTTGCAGATCTTCTGTGACAGGTGAGATCGATGTAGCTTAATGTTGATGTTAAACGGCTGCAAGAAAAATGGATGATGAAGGAATAAGTTTTTCTTGTAGTTGTCGACTTGCAATTATTCAGAAGGAACACTTGCAAGTTGACGTTTCAGAGAGGAAGCACTGGGAATTTTGGAAGGGAAATGGTAATCGCGAGGTCTGAGGTTGGGTACACACAATATGGATAACGAAAAGAGGAGGACTTAAGTGAGCCTAGCCGTGCCTGACAGAAAGTAACATGTGACGGTCAGCTGCGAGGTACAGAAACCACTGGAGTAGCAGTAGAAAAATTAAGGACACAGCATATCTCTATCTCAGAGATTGGATTGTCTTCTTGTTGACTCGATAACCTAGTTATAGTACGTGATAACCTAGCAGATGAGCTGGATGGCTGTATAGTCGGGAGGTTCGCTCCACAACTATGTTGTTTCGGTTTCAGTCTCATTGTGCAGCATCTTGGGAAAATTTATTTTACTGTAGCCCTGAAATCAACCATCCAGATATCAAATTAGTTAGAAGATAAAAACATCTCACCGTTATGTCACTTGGCTATCCGATACTCTATATATGTGCTTAGTTATCTACATTTTTTATATGAAGTATAGATAGCTAAAAAAGAACAGCAATCTCTTGAAAACTATTGTGTATAAAATTTGGCTGATTTCTCACATTTATGCGAATGACATTCAAGATTAAGGTTACTGATAAGATTGGCTTAGTGACATCATGGGTAAAAGTGTCACTACCATCAACTTAAGAAATGCAGGCTCCTAGTTCGAATCGTATCAGTTTTATGCACCTTTCCAGGAAATAAATTAGTTGACGATTGGAAATCAAACTAAGTGAAAGGTAGTGTGGATATAAATATTTAAAATGTGTTTCAGCTTTACCCAGTTTCAGTCACAAGGTATAGGCTAAGACAAGCTACAGAAAATGACATTTTCCAATATTCTGAAATTGAACCAAGTACTTCGGGTTTGCGACACGAAAATTTTAACCATTCGGCCATGCTTCACCTACTCCGAAAAAAAATTATAGTCTTGTTAAAACAAATATTCTTAAGAAATTTAATTAATTTACATCTCTTTATCACCTGAGTTCAAATCCTGCCAAGAATGGCCATAACTTTCATTCCTCCGAAATTGATAAATTAGTTAATCGACCAGTACAAGATGATGATGGTGGCGGCGAAGGTAGTGGCGGTGGTGTATGTATTTGTGTGTGAGTGTGTGTGTGTGTGTGTGTATGTTTTTTAAACAGCCGCTCCGACCAGCGCAAAAAATATTTTTGAATTTGTTCAAGTGTTAAAAATCAATATTTATTAAAATTAAATGTGTGAAAGGCGGTGGTGCAGAAGAAAATGGTGGACTTTCGGATGAAATACTTCTCATTATTTAGTCTCATCGTTTTATGCCCAACTAGGTTATTAGTTTGCATTTCACTATTCCAGGATCAACAAAATTAATTACAATCGTGTACTGAAACAATTCAATCATTTTAATCATGCTTCTTCCCATATAATTAGTGTCCTTGTACTAATGGAAGAAATCAATATGAAAGTGTAACTTAATAGTCAATTGTCAGCTGCTACTCAACTAAATTGGCTGAATATCTCACATGATTCGAATCCCGCTCTGTGTTTTGTATTCAAGTCATCCCACAAGTATGACCCTGGATTTCATTCCTTTATGGAGGTCGAGAAAGAAGGCGGTGAGCTGGCAGAATCGTTAGAATGCTGGGCGTAATACTTAGTGGCATCTCGTCTGTCTTTACGTTTTGAGTTCGAAATCCGCCGAGGTCGACTTTGCCTTTCATCCTTTCGGGCGTCAATAAATTAAGTACCAGTGAAACACTGGTGTCGATGTAATCAACTACTCCCCTTCCTCCCAAATTTCAGGCCTTGTGCCTTTAGTAGAAAGGATTGAGGTCGATAATGTTAGTAACCAGAATTTTAAGGTGCCATATTAAGCAGCCTATACCAATATGGCATGGTGTTAATGTTCGTAGGAAATCCCTATGCTGCACAGTTGTCTGTTTAACGTACGAACAAAATAAAGTTAGAGACAGCAGTATTTTGGACCCGTTAAAAACCTTAAATGTGTCCTCTCTAGTTTATCAGTTCCACGCCAACATACAGTAACCTTCTTACTACACACGCGGGTAGATTAGATGGTTAGATTTATAGAAAACAGTTGAAAATAAAATATTTCGTATAAATTCAATGAATCTTCTTTGTTGTAATTGTAGTCGTATCTAAGGTGCGCTAAGAATACAAATTGATCTGAGCGATTATTTGGCCCTTCATTTTTGTCGAATCTGGAGGATGAGTGTAAGCAGCAGCAGGTTCGATTTGCGTGCGTGTGCCGCTCTTCGCCGCAACAACCAGAGCTGCCCGCGAGACGGTCGCCAGCGGACGCACGAGAGGAAGGGACAAAAAGAAACGATACGTTGTCGAATAGCTTGAAACGTTGCTGTCAACCCAATTCCCTTTTTTCCATGCCACTGTACCAAAGCACTCATATGCAAAACTAAATTCAATGTTTATTTCAAAAGGTACGAAAGAATATCGCGTTGAACAATCGAGAGATTCCGTAGGAAAATTATCCCTTTTCTTGAAGCTGTTGATTTTTGTGTGTTAGAAAAGCAATAGGATAGCAAAAAGCAAAATGAGAGATAAAAATGATTGTCATTCATGTGCATATTTCTGTCGACGCTGCTGGCTTATGAAAAATGTTGAAGGCGGTGTGGGGAGGCGGACAAAAAAATAAACACCAGCAATACACTGGAAATCAATTCAATCGACAGTGCCTCTTCGTCAAAGTTGCGGTTTCCGCCAGTGTCAAATATCTTTACTACTAGAAATCTTAAAGGACATGATTGAGGCAGAAAGACAGAGAATCAATAAAAATACCTACTGAATTTTTATTTCCTTTTGTTTAACCTCTTGAGTTCAAATCTAAACTTTGTCTTTCATCACTCCGGGAACGATAAAATAAATTGCGCTGAAATGGTGTTTAATCGAATAACTCGTCCTCTAAATTTCAAAGAAGAAATCTTAAGCGTGGTTATGTGACACAAAAAAGAAAGAACGTCAATGAAAATATCAACCTAATGAATCTTTGTTACGCATTTCTATGTTCAAGTTTCACCGAGGTCTATTTTTGTCTTTACTGTACTTTCCGGCTAACACCACGACATTGTAAGTAATGTAAACATTCAAACATCGTCTTTATCTTTCCAAATCCTACTGCATTTCGTATGGGATTTGTCCTCCAAAGTGGTGGTGTTATAAGACGACTTATCGTTTTTGGGCTGTAAATTTCGATCTGAAAAATAGCTAGTATGCCGAAAAACGCTGTAATCTCCTGAAATCTTTAAGATAAGTACGAGTCGAGTATTGGAATTTACTTAGGAACTATAGCAATACCTTTATCAATGTACGTGGTTATATCAATGATAAAAATTGTTATTATTGATATTGTAATATCGTAGATGACTAAATTCTTTTAAAATTCAGAACTCGTTATTTCTGACAATAGCGCTCGTTAATTTTAGTGAAGCTTCTTACTGATATTAGCAAATTATCTTAAGGCAACCACAGAAATATTTTTCTTTGCCAGAATACAGGAATGAAGAAGTTCCGAGTTCATGATAACAACTTCCATAGTCATTGTCAAAATTAAACAGGTGAAAACACCATGGACTACAATGGGTAACCAAAAAGAAACCGGGATTTTAAAAGGGAAGTTTATTACTTTATATACAATTTGATCAAAATTGTTTCCTTCAAAGAGGTGTCCTCTGCTAATACTACATCGATTCCAACGTTTTCCCTAATTTCTAGGTGCGGGGGCACAATTCTAGTATGGAAACATTTTCGAATTATTCGAGCTGAAAACGTATTCAATTACACATTACAACGACGACTGAAAGCTTATACCTTTTGTACATTTTAGAAACTACACTTCTTGACAATGATGAAGATGTGAGAAATACATTTTAGATAAGAATTCTGCTCCGATTGATGTCTTTTGACTTGAACTTCCGGAATTGCTTTTCCAGATTGAGTGGAGTCTTAGAGAGTCACACTTTCTCTGGGAAGGGCTCTGTGGATAGACTGTTAATATAGGTTCCACGAACAGACTATCACATTTGCAAATTCGATGTATTCGATATCTCTTCTCAATTAGCACATTGCTGTTTATTTTCTCTTTTAGGTTATTTAGCTGTATTCAATTATGATATCGTTGTTTAATCTGAAAATCACGATATCATGCTCTGTAAACCGATAGGAAACAATTGCTTGGTCTGCATCCCCACGCCTGATTTTGATATAGCTTATCCCAATTCCATTTTCTCCTTTCTATCCATTTTTACTGTATTCAACATACGAGCATCTTTCTTCAGTCTCTATTTCCTAGCCTGGTCGATACTGAAAGTAAAAATCTTTTCAGTTTATCGACTCCCTACCTCATTGGCTCTCAGTGTTAGTAGTACTGGATATGAAGTGATCTCCTTTGCTTCTGCTTTGGGTTTTGTAAAGACTGCGTATTGTGTGCTCTGATTTTAGTGAAGCTTTCACCCAGATCATCATCTCAGGGTGATAATGTTGCTATAGCCTTCGATATTGTTTACTGCTAGCTTCTTTTTCTTCGCTTAGCATAGTCTCTCATGTAGCCCTGATTGCTACATGTATAGAGAAAGATCTATTTTGCTTTTCAGCTTGGTTGACCCCCTTATAGTTTCTCCAAAGTCGTACAGGGTGATAATGTTGCTATAGCCTTCGATATTGTTTACTGCTAGCTTCTTTTTCTTCGCTTAGCATAGTCTCTCATGTAGCCCTGATTGCTACATGTATAGAGAAAGATCTATTTTGCTTTTCAGCTTGGTTGACCCCCTTATAGTTTCTCCAAAGTCGTACAACTCTGGGATAGACTTGTGACTATCGGGTGTCATCGGAGCATGAATATCAATGCAAAATCCCCCGACAACAAGTTGTTTCGTTTCACATCGGCGCTAATACATTCCTGAAGTGTTGTACAAAAGTGATGACAAACATCACTATGAATATTCTACTGATATCTGTGGCCAAAGTGCTCGTACTGACGAAATTCATGCAATGCCTTCAGACTGTAGTCAGGAGTGTGTCGCAATATCTCTAATTCTCGATATCAAAGACTAGGCACATTATTATATATATATATCTTATATTGTTCGATGGTAGACATATCCAATAATACATTAGTCATTACTTCCTCTACTTCTTTGTTTGAAGACGTTGGGAAACCTTCACCGTTTTTTGAATGCAGCGGTATGCCATGTTCGTTCTCGTTCTTTCCTGGATAAATGCTTCTAGTAATGAGGTACTTTTTGTAACAGATACGATTCCTACATCACCTAGAGTTTTTGTATCTTGGTTTGCAACTGAAGAAAAAGCGCAAGTTGCTGTTATTCTTCTTCTTGTAGTTATAGTGCTTTTGTTACTATTATTTAAGTTTTCGTTTTCGCAATTTTTCCTTTCGCATTTGTCAAATTATAACCTTTTCAGCTTATAATCTGTTTGTCTATTACTCTTTGCTTTTGCATTATTCAAAAACTACGGGAGCAGGATTCGCTGCAACCAGCTTCATGGCTAGTAGCGCTTCTATCTCCTGTTGAGGCGGCCATATTGAACAATTAATCTACAAGACATGAATATTTGCTAAAATATACGTACCCTGTAAAGTATCTAATGACGAACCATTATTTCCGCACCAAACACTGATGCAGATGATTAAATATTCCGCGGTCTTTAGTATAATAAACAAAGACAAATAACATACAAGGCTCAGAATGTAAAACACCGCCAACTATGTACGATCAGAGAACCAAATAACTAACCATCTCTTCTGATTTTCCTGTACAAGCCAGGCGTTCTAAAATTGCCCGTCAATATTTTCAGTTCTTTCCCACCAATGAAAGACTTTCATTATCTTGACTTGTTTCTCTAAGCTATTGATAGATAACTGACCTGGTCTTCTACAACAATCTATCTTGTAGGAACGCAGTCAGCCTCAGTCAGCATAGATATTTAATTCGTCCTCTTTCTGTGTCAACATCAAGTCAGGCAGATTAGGTTTTTCCTTTTGAATTGCCATAAAGTTCAAGTACACCACGAGAGTGGACACTTCTTTGAGAGAGGCATCTCGAAACGTTAGTCTTTTGTTTGCGTTCACTTTTTTAATGCGCTCTGCCTTTTTTTTTACTGTTTCTGATCGTTCCTATCTTTCCTACTGTCTTCATCACCGTAAGAGAATAAGGCCGGTACTTCTGGAAGTGCAGACTCCTTGGTTTCTCGGTACTTGTCGAGCGCAGTTGCGGCTGACTTAAGCAAATGTATTTAAGCTGTGAACATCCAGTCTTTTCTTTTCAAGGCATAATGATAATCCTATTTTAAGTAATTAGGGTGTTATTTGAGGGAGATTTTTAA
>NC_043013.1:32288631-32321131 GCF_006345805.1 Octopus sinensis | reverse complement strand
AATGGATTATCTATCGAAATGTTCAGAGAAAGCGATCCTGGAGTAAGCAACATGAGTCATACTTAGCCACCCCAAAAGCGGGTCTTCACCCTAAAACAGTCTTGCTTTGTGTTTGGTAGGATTGGAAAGGAATTCAACACTATGAGCTTCTCCCAAGTAATCAGACAATGAATTCTTAGAAATACTGCACACAACTGGACGAGTTAAAAGCAGCAATTGAAGAGAAACGTCCAGAATTGACCAACAAGAAGGGTATTGATAATGCAAAACCGCACGTTTCTTTGAGAACCAGACAAAATTTGCCGTAGCACGGCTGGGATGTGTTACCACACTCTCCATATTCACCAGGTATTGCTCCTTCGGATTTCCACTTATTCAGGTCTCTGCAGAATACTCTTAATGGCAAAAATGTCAATTCCTTGGATGACGTAAAAAGATACCTTGATGAATACTCTGTCATGAAACCACGTCAATTCTGGGAAGAGGATATTTTCAGATTAAAGGAAATATGGAGACGCATTGTACAACAAAATGGTTCATATTTGGTTGATTAAAAATGTAATGGCTAGTATTTATTGACGTTTTTCTTTCTTTTAAAAATCGGCACGAACTTTCCGGACAACCCAATGTATATATATATATGTATATATATATATATATATATATATAATATATATATATATATATATATATATATATATATATATATATATATATATATATATATATATATACGAGAAAGAAGCAACAAGAATGGATTAGTTTTTAGTACAATTGTTTCATACAAAGACAGGCTTTATTACAAGTTGCAAAAATTGCAGCAGATAAAAGTGTCCCGTACTCATCAGCTAAAATACATATGAGTTCTCTAGACATTTTAGTGGGTGAGGTTATACTCATGAAATATTGGAGATAATTCCATTAAAGGTAGATATAGGTTGTAAACAGTTTTCCAAAGTTCCTTAATGATGATGCACAGTCTTATCACAGATTTTAAAAAACTTATTAGTTTCGAAGAGAAGGTGAATTAATCCATAGTGTAGATTTAAATTTCCAGAGATATGAGGAGGATGATGCACAGACTTATCACAGGTTTTTAAAAACTTATTAGCTTCATAGAAAAGGTGAATCAATCCGTAGTGAAGATTTAAATTTCCAGCGGTAAGAGGAGGAATTTCATACTCACAGACGATGTATTTAACCATTATTAATCCACAATCATTTCATGCTATATGATAAGGTAATTTGCCATATTACTGCTCTCCGTGCAGTTATGCACGGAGAGCAGTAATATGGCAAATTACACATGTATTAGAATTTTCTCTGATTTTTCAGATTTTTGTACGCTAGGCTACTGGTTTTAAATTGATATTAATTAAATTAATATTCAATTTATCTCCCTCATTATTTAAATTATATATATATAAGTAAATAAATAAGAGTTGAACGCAGATGTTATTCAAATTCTTTTACTTTCGACATGATTCGAAAACAACACTGGTTTTATTCCAAATGAATAAACGGTGTAAAATAATGTAATCTTCTCATCGGGAAAGAAAGAGAACCTATCTCAAGACATTATAACTATTTTGATGACTGCAAAAATGATAAACAGAACGCTATTAAGTATTGTAATTCCGTATGGAAGGCAAACCAAATCCGATCTTCCTTTGCAGTTCCGTGAAGTGGTTGGCAAGAACATTCGAAAAAATTCCAGATATTATTCAATTATTAACTCTCACATAGTTACAGCTGCCCTCCCCAACACAATGAATCTTTCACAAATTACACCTTCTCACAACACCAGCCTGCCAAATAAAATTTCATTTTCCGAGAGTTCCAACGGAAAATAAACTTTTATTTTATCGATCTTCTTTGGCGAACCGCTAATGTTATTCTATCGATCTCGTTTGGCGAATCGCTAAGTTATTTTATCGATCTGCTTTGGCGAACCGCTATGTTATTTTATCGATTTCCTTTGGCGAACCGCTAGATTATTTTATTGAAGTCCTTTGGAGAACCGATAAGTTATTTTATCGATCTCGATTGGCGAACCGCTAAGTTAATTGATCGATCACGTTTTGCGAACGGCTATGTTACTTTATCGATCATGTTTGGTGAAACGTTAATTAATTCTATTGATCTCCTTTGGCGAACCGCTAAGTAATTTTATTGGTTAAGCGCTAAGTTATTTTATCGATCTCCTTTGGCAAACGGCGAAGTTATTTTATAAATCTCCTTTAGCGAACCGCTAAGTTATTTTATCGATGACGTTTGGCTAAGCGCTAAGTTATTCTATCGATCTCCTTTGGCAAAACCGCTAAGTTAATTTATCGATCATGTTTAGCGAACCGCTATGTTACTTTATCGATCACGTTTGGGGAACCGCTATGTTACTTTATCGATCACGTTTGGGGAACCGCTTAGTTTTTTTATCGATCTCCTTTGACGAACCGCAATGTTATTTTATCGATCTCCTTTAGCGAACCGCTAAGTTATTCTATCGATTCTGTTGGCGAACCGCTAAGTTATTTTATCGTTCTCGTTTGTCGAACGGCAAAGTTAATTTATCGATCTCGTTTGGCGAACCGCTAAGTTATTCTATCGATTTCCTTTGGCGATCCGCTATGTTATTCTATCGGTCTCATTTGCGGAACCGCTAAGTTATTCTATCGGATTCATTTGGCGAACCTTAAGTTATTATATCGGTTTCATTTTGAGAACCGCTAAGTTATTTTATCGATCTTATTTGCCGAACCGCTAAGTTATTGTATCGGTTTCATTTGGCGAACCGCTATGTTATTCTATCTACGTTTAAAAAAATCGAAAAACTTTATTATTTATTGAGAATTATGATACAGCGAGGCACTCAGGTGTATCGATCGAATCGCCCTATGATGAAAAGCCATTGCAACTGTTGCTAAACTCTCTTTTTAAAAGGCATCTATGGCTATATTCTATGATTATTAAGTTCAGATAATTAATCGCGCCTTTAGATGTGAAAAATGTATTAATATTTATGTTGAAAACATTAATAGTTAATGTGCACCAACTGTTTGATCTTCAATCGCTATCTGTTTGTTATTTATGCGAAGGTACGTACATGATACCCGGAGGAGGGAGGATTAGAACTCAGAAGCTTTGTTCCTAAACTAAGGATTACAATCCTATTATAATTTAAACCACTGACACACGCAAGATTAATTATTCCCTTTCTTTTACTGGATACAAACCGTTGTCTTTTACCCATGTATCGTACACCTCATAACACTTCATTGACTCAGAAAGCTGTGACATGATTTAATATCTATGCAATTTATCGTTTTGTGTTATGGTAAAAGAGAATAGGATTCCAGCCATGACGTCTTCTTTGGACACACTATTTATAGTGACGCCTACTGCATACATATTCATTTGTCTAGAAGTCTGCGGTTATCTATTTTTGAATAATTAGGCATTTGTTTTTTTTTTTACTGCAATATTATTGGATAGTTCGGAAATTAATTCTCATTTGATTCTTTTATATATTTTTCTTAATGCGCCAAGATTTTTAAACGATTTTTTTCTTTATTTAAGAATAGAAAATAATTTAGAGAATATAATATTAAATAGAATAAATTCTCTTGATAAATCGAATTTGAAAAATATTGCATAAAATACATTTATTAATATTTATCTATTTTACTCTGCTTTTACTTTTCAAAACAGTTTTGACGTATCTTTAGATGCATATGTCGTATTTTTGGATCTTCTAAACGACATAACAACATAAACAATTATCCTGTCTTTAAGAAGCCGTGAGAAATAAAACAGATGCAAACATGTATTTATTTTCTTCAATTTTGCTTCCTCAATAAAATTGTTTATTGACATAGTATCAAACAGAATTGTTTCATATATAGATTACTTTCAAACCTTATCTATTATGCTGCAATTCTTTTCACGCTAAAATATATTTTGGTTGAATTCAGTTAACCAATGAAAATATTTAACATGATTATATTTCCTCCAGAGAATTTGGGACTTTGTATCTGAGGAAATGTTCAATGGGAATTGGGAGTTAAGGAATTTTATTATTTTTTGAAGAAATTATATCATTTGAAGTTGAATGAAATCATTCCAATACACTAATCAAGCTGAAAAATAATAATAATCGATTCGGAACATATATTTTATATGATAGAAGGAAGTCAATATTTCTTTGATGACACACTGTAGAGTTTAGAAAATGGCGGAGCATCAAGCATAAAATGTTAAACTTTCAGCTTTTGTTTGTGAATTGTTTCGAATCCCGTCTTGTTTTAAAGTACTTTACATAATTTTGGTATCAGTATGTCACATTTATTGGTTTCAAAATTTGGCTTAAATCCAGCAATTTCGGGGACGGGGTAAGCCGATTATAGCGACTTGCTTTAACCACCCCAAAAGAATAAAAGGTAAAGTTGACATCAACGGAATTTGAACTCAGAACACGAAGACAGACGAAATGCCGCTAAGCATTTCGCCCAGCGTTACTAACAATTCTGCTTCTTCACTGCCTTGTATACTACAAATATTCAGTACTCGCCAAATGATGGAACAATTTAACTAGTTTTAAATGATTTCGAATTTTCTCTTGAGCCCTAAGACTCATAAGGCGGTTTAGCAGGTGCCCAATCATGTACAAGTGGCCAATATTACAATATCCCTCTGAACAGGACGACAGTCTGTTGCAGTCTTTAAGGCTAGCAGTTTTGAGGGGAGGGGCCAAGTCGATTGCATCAAGCCCTGTACTTGATTAATACTTTATTGTATCAAACATGAAACGATGACAAGCAAAAATCACTTTGGTTGGATTTAAACTCTGAATGTAACAGTGTGCGTATTAACAATAGTAATTCATATGTTTGGTGTGAAAAACCATGAGGTCACTAGAAAATAGCCAATAACTTTAGCAGTCGCAACTTCAGATTGGAAGCGGTTGATGAAGGGACCTGAATGAAAAGAAAAATCTGTCGATTTTCTCACTTTTATTTCAGTTAAGTGGTGCCTATCTCTTTGGTTGATGTTTCTCTTTGGTTGATGAGACTAGTCAAAGCTGAGAGTTTGCTAGCAATTCTAATGCCACAAACAAGCTAACACTATATCAGAAGCAAAGTGTGTGTGTGTGTGTGTGTGTGAGAGTGAGAGAGAGAGAGAGATGGGCCGAAAGAGAGAGCGGTATAGTGAGAAAGAGGGAGTCTTATAATGACTACAATCTTCTAAGAGAATAGAGTGAACAGTTGCATTTACTGATATATGTAGTTGTCGGTATACTGATATCATTTGAAATACCAGTCTATGCCCAAGTATATATATATATTATATATAAAGTTGATGAACCACCTATTGATCCCCTCCATTTTCTTGTTGCTTTATATATATATATATATATATATATATATATATATATAAAGCAATAAGAAAATAGAGGGGATCAATAGATGGTTCATCAACTTTTAGACATTATATTATGTCAATTTATTTATTTACTAAAATGACAATTACAAGAATATACATACATGTATAACATATTATGCTTTATATATATATATATATATATATATATATATATATATATATATATATATTACATTATATAAAAGGGCTTAGTAAAATAAATTACTTTGCCGCATACTGAACTCATTAGAAATAGTAGCTAAAAAAACTTTTTAAAACTATTTCTAATACTTAAAGAAAACCTCTCTCATATAGTGTTTGCTCAATTCAACTCACGAAAGTATGGGGGTAAAGACATTAAAAAATCAAATGCAAAGGTTTTTTTTAATGTCTTTACCCCCATACTTTCGTGAGTTGAATTGAGCAAACACTATATGAGAGAGGTTTTCTTTAAGTATTAGAAATAGTTTTAAAAAAGTTTTTTTAGCTACTATTTCTAATGAGTTCAGTATGCGGCAAAGTAATTTATTTTACTAAGCCCTTTTATATAATGTAATAATTTGAATTCGCCTTAAATGGTCCCTTTGCATACTGAATACTTGGTGAAATTGATTAATAATTAATTAATTTTACCCTCAATTGTTGAAATTATATATATATATATATCTTTCATTTCTTTTATCCTATAACATATGTATATATAATATATATATATATATATATATATATATATATATATATATATATATATATATATATATATATATATATATATATATATATATATATATATATATATATAACAGGCTTCTTTCACTTTCCGTCTACTAAATCGGAAACTGAAGGAGGCTCGTCGTATATATATATATATATATATATATATATAATATATATATATATATATATATATATATATATATATATATATATATATATATATATATATATATATATATATATATATATATATATATATATACATGTGTGTGTGTGTGTGTGTGTGTGTGGAGGCACATGACCTAGTGGTTAGAGCAGCGGACTCGCGGTCGAGGGATCGCGGGTTCGAATCTCAGACCGGGCAAAGTGTGTGTTTGTGAGCGAAACACCTAAGCTCCACGCGAGTCCGGCAGAAGGAAGGTAATGGCGAACTTCTGCTGGCTCTTTCGCCACAACTTTCTCTCACTCTTTCCTCCTGCATCTTGCAACTCACCTGCAACGGACCGGCGTCCCGTCTAAGCGGGGAAACTATACGCCAAGGAAACCGGCCCTTATGAGCCAGGCATGGCTCGAGAAAGGGACAAACAATATCGGACTCTCCCGTCGAAGACAACGTATTAGTATTTAGCTTTTGCCGAACGAGCTGCATAAATGATTTGTTTGTAGTGATCAAATGTATGTGCTGCACACAAGTTCGCCTTCTCTATCAAATCGACGTTGTCTGACCGGGTGCTCGGTGTACCCACACGTCAAGTGTTGAAGTGATCGCAAAGCAACGTGAGATGAGGTGTTTTGTTGAAGAACACAACGCACCACTCAGTTTAGCAATTGAAACCAAGATCTAGCGATCGTGAGTGCAGCACCCTAATCATATATACTAGTAATTGGAACGCTGTCCTAACGGTAACCCAGCTTCGGTGTAGATTGGAACTAGCATTGGAAACTTTTCATTTATCGTTTGCATAAATGTTCATTCTCGAGCCATGCCAGGCTCATAAGGGCCGGTTTTCCGGTTTCAGTGGCGTAAAAATTCCCCACCTGGACGGGACGCCGGTCCGTTGCAGGATTACTCATTTTTGCCAGCTGAGTGGACTGGAACAACGTGAAATGAAGTGTTTTGCTCAAGAACACAACGCATCACCCGGTCCAGGAATCGAAACCACAACCATACGATCATGAGTTCAACACCTTAAACACTAAGCCACGCGCCTCTACTATCGTTTTGCATACTACATAAATATTACTTATTGGTATAGTAAGAAAAGATGTAACAGAAGAGTAGCCAACTTTAATTATAATATTAGAGAAAATAGTTATTCTTGTGCATGTAAAGTGACAGCCAATACAGATTAAAAGAAATATATTCTAACTTGTAGAAAATACCGATAGAATGTTTTCTACTTACAACAAGCTATTGGCTATGACGACTCTGAGTAGCAAAAAAAAAAGAAGAAAAAAAGAAAGATTGGTGCAGATGCTAAAATGGCTTCACTTTCAACTTTAGGAAATGTTACTTCTGGTTAAGCAAGCTACGTAATCTGAAAAGACTGTTCAGCGTTCATGAATAATAAGTAGCAAACCATCTAATGAAATCGGCTTTGTTCTGTTACGAGTATTGTAATGGATCGCGCAATTTGCAAAAGTGTGTAACAAAAACAAAAGTTCTACGTATGTATGTACGTACATATGCATGTACGTACATATGCATGTACAAATTATACATGCATACAAAAATACATACATACACACACACACACACACACAGACACACACACACACACATATATATGTGTATATATATATGTGTGTATATATATGTGTATATATATATATATATATATGTGTGTGTGTGTGTGTATAATATGATATCTATATATGTATAATACTTATGTTTTCACACGTTTGTGAAGGGGTGTGTGCAGACCCTAATAAGTTATGTGTACATATACATATATACTTGGGTGTGTGGTGTATATATATATATATATATATATATATATATATATATATAATATATATATATATAATATCTATATATGTATAATACTTATGTTTTCACACGTTTGTGAAGGAGTGTGTGCAGATCCTAATAAGATATGTGTACATATACTTATATACTTGGGTGTGAGTGTGTGTGTGTATATATATATCTATATATATATATAGGAGTGTGTGGATGTGTCTGTTTGCAATTCCTAGAAATGATGTGCACACACTGATATTCAGAGTATGTATACACAGTTGCATACTGCTGTGTGCACGCGTGTTTGTAAGTGTTCGTGTTTGTATACATTGATGAATACATATGTTTGTGCAGCTATATGTTAAAGTTTTACATTATATATATATATATATATATATATATATATAATATATATAATATATAATATATATATATATATATAATATATATATATATGTATGTATATGTATTATATATATTATATATATATATGTGTGTGTGTGTGTGTGTACACGAGTAAGTATACATGTATGTTTTGGCCTTTGACACGTGCTTCCAATCGTAAATGCAAGTTAGATTGTGTTGAAAATGGCTTGTCTCGTCATGAACATTAGAGAAAGTAAAAGAACATGACACATTCATTGGTTGGTGAATAAAGGCCATTTCCTCTGTCCAGTGAAATTGGGCGCAATCAAAATGTGTTGCAAAGCAGTTTGTGATGAAATATTCAGCATGACATGAAGTAAATACGGCTTCCATAATGGAAGGCATTTACTCAACTGCAAGGTTCTGTGCGCTTTGTTTAGTTATAAACTTATTACGTTGTGCGCAATATTCCTTGGAAATATAAAATATTACAGTACATATATATGTATATGTTTTTGAATCATTTGAATCTCCACAGCTAAGGCTTTCAAACAAAAACAAAAACAAACAAAACAGAAACAAAAATAAAACAATAGACTTATGTGCATTACAAATGCGTCAGGTATCTTCAATTATACACACCACACACACACACGTACATACATACGTATATATATATATATATATATATATATATATATACATACACACATATATATACAGACACATACACACACACACACACCACACACACACACACACACATACATACTTACAAATATATATATATAAGGCTTTAACTTTCATTGTAGTAGTATCTATGGAAGACCGGTGGGATTATTATTTGTATGCACTTAAAGGTTGGTCACGATTTACCATATAAGTTAGTTATGGTAATTTACTATTAATATTGATACAATGTCTATTGGTTTGGACAACTGCTTCAAAACACTACGTCTAGCAACCACGATTGAAAACACGCTACTCTACCTCGTAGCGATAAGTGTAAGTACATCCCGAATTCTAGAAAAAACATACACACAGTTTTATATATCAGCACGCACCACACACGAATATATACACAAAGCGAATTTAAATCATACTTTTTTTCTTTTTCGCTGAGGCATTACAGTGAGTATCGTGCGCACATTATAAATACACCAACCATTGTTGACTCCTTACATCTCTTGATTGTATATATAACTGTATCTTTTCGTATACACACATACAATGAGGAAAGTAGGAACAGTTAACAACAATAACAACAAAAAATAAAACATCTTATTTAGTGCATTAGCATGGCCGCAGCTCTGAGCTGAAACTAGAGAGAAAAAAGTGTGATATATCTTCACGTCTTTTTTTTCTTTACCGTTTGTATTACGGTACGGATGGGAAGACAGAACAAAACTGTCACGGTGTCATCCGTGGATGAGCTGTGCGACAAAACTGGTCGCTGTCCCAAAATAGCATTGCCCGGCAAATCACATCTGTCATCTATGCACAAAATTCGAAAATTCCTTTCGAAATAAATGGGTTGAATGCAGTAAATGTCGTGTTTCGATCTGCTTTCAATGTGCCACACACTTTCAAAAGATCCCAGGTAAAAAAAAAGGACACCATACTTCTATGATAGATAAACTCTGGGGAATGGTCCAGCTACCAAACTGGTCATTTCAGTGTCTGACATAGTTATGTTTATTCTTAAGGTGGCATTGTAGCATTGCTGGTGTAAATTTCATAGTAGTTATAGAGTCCGGTGTCAAAGGTAATGGAGATGGAATATTTTGATCTTCGACAGTAAAGATGCCTGCATAGCATCCAGCAATGATTTCTGCACATTTTTTTGGATTGTCAGTAAACTGGCCTCTGTGGGGATTGCGAAGGGGGGCAACTGGAGAGTGAGGTCTCTGCTTTGAATGTACATACTTCCAGAACACTTTGCTGTCAGGATTTTGTTGTTGCTGTTCAGCAGCAATGAACGGCATCGAGAAACTCAGAGTAACAGATTTTGTTGAATTTTCTGCTGCTTTAAATAAAGTATATATATATATATATTTCGTTTTTGGATTTGGTTTGCAAGATTCTTTAATAAGGCACTAAAAAAGAATGACTCTCCCTAGACAACAGTATATATATATATATATATATATATATATATATATATATATATATATATATATATATATATATATATATATGTATGTATGTATATAAGTCATAATTGACAGAGAAATGTCTTGATGGACTTTTATTTAACAAAAGAAAAAAACCTAATATCACAACAAATTGGTTTCGTAACTAAACAAACATGCAAATGATTTATATTATTATATCTAATAATAAAAAAATTACTTACGTGACTGCATTATTGCACAATGCAAAAAAAAGTCCTTGAAAATGCCGTTGAACTTGAGGTACGTGGTCAGGTGAAAGTTTTGCTAAACACAAATTACCGCCGTAACGATATAGGAATGCAAAGTCAAGATTGTGGTAGACAGAAAGTGAAAGAAGCCCATCATACTGCCCCCCCAACACACACACACACACACACACATATATATATATACATATACGACAGGCTTCTTTCAGTTTCCGGTTTAGTAGACGGAAAGTGAAACAAGCCCGTTATATATATATATATATATAATATATATATATATATATAACATTTTATAAAGGGCTTAGTAAAATAAATTACTTTGCCACATACTGAATACTTGGTGAAATTGATAATAATTAATTAATTTTACCCTCAATTGTTGAAATTATATATATTATATATATATATATATATATATATATATATATTATAAGATAAAAGATGTGAAAATAGCAGCCAGGATCTGACTCTAAAACCACATTAAATGTTCAAATAGCCCAAGGAGAGAAGACAAAAAGACAAAATAAAACTAGTAAAGAATTAATAGATGATATCTATCTATCTATCTATCTATCTATCTACTATATCTATCTAACTAACTGTATTATATATATATATCTATATATATATATTATATATCTATATATATATATATATATATATATATATATATATATATATACATTATGTATATATCTATGTGTGTGTTTCTGTGTTTCCATCACCAATTTGGTCTGTTTATGTCCTCGTAAGTTAGCGGTTCGCCAAAAACGACCGTTTAAAATAAGTACCAGGCTTAAAAAATAATCACAGAGGTTGATTCGTTCTTCCATGGGGTGCCCCAGCATTGCCGCAGTCTAATGACCAAAACAAGTAAAAGAATAAAAGAATATATGCATACACACACACACACACACACACACACACATACACACACACATATATATGTAATTATACAGTCATAGAAGTAATATTTATAGCCACATAAATATGGCTGTTCGACATTGCAACTGTTTTAACTCCAGACAGATCCTCCGCCAGCTGGTTGCCGGTGCAGACTCTCCCTGGGGAGCGAACCCATATCATCCTCTAGCAGACGACATGCTCACGAGACCGAACGGATTTCGCGCTACTTGAGTCCATCTTTAGTCGTGAACACCTGATCACTAGGCGTAGCAGAGACTTGCCCCAGCTCGCAATACATAGAGAAATAAGAGACCGTCGGTCACTGATTTTGCAACATGCAAAATAGCTAGGTAGAAATGTTATATCTTAGTTATTACGTTCATCACTTATTGAGAGTTTTCGGATCTTTTCGGTTTGAACGGCAGTTTTTAACATAATATCTAGGTAACTAAAAAATTTTAAACTTCGTATACTGGTAGAAAACATCTTTTTCTCTTGGCTTTATTGAGAAAATTCTATAGTTTGTAAGATATTTGTTGCTTTTTTTCTTCAATTTCTGCAATTTCAACCAATCACTGACGTGTATTGAGGTAAAAAAACTTTCTGTGCCGTATGTATATGTCCCTCGTTTAAGAAACAGATTGGGTATATTTACATTTGTGAAGAAAAAAGATACCCTTCCCCCACCCCTAACCCTAACCCTAATCCTAACTAACCCTAAATAACCCTAACTCTAAAACAGATTGAAATGCAATAGATCGATACTAGGTTCATAATTATGGGTGACAATTTTATATGACACCGCTAGAAAAACTGTCGTTCAAACCGAAAAGATCCGAGTTTTCTAATTAGCTCCTTTGCTGATATAGCCATAGGCATAAGTTTATTATACGCACACATGCTACTCACAGCTACATAAACACTCGTTTATGTAAATCCACTATGATACATAGTTCACTGTCACGCGTATACAACCGAACAATTTATTTCTCTGCTATTTGGAATTTTGCCAAACTAGAATCTTTAACACAATTATTGTTCGGACTGTCACATTATATATCCTTTGAGATTAACATACCTTTGACTTATGCCGCAATTATCGCCCATATGATCTGAATGCGCAAACAAGGCACGCAAATGTTCATGCTCTCATAGGACACCGTCACTGGACTAACAGGGTCATAAATTTTGGCGCAATTAGCGTTTAAACGGTTGCATGACTCTAACAATCGTATACCATGCAGAACAAATCATTTCAGGTCAGCCCTTGACCATGTGATCAACTTCAACCATCTTAATTCAATCAAATAATATCTTAACTTAAAAGCAAAAGGGGCGAATTTTTGAAACTCTCATGAAGGGTGAAATAGTTACTTACCCTTTTATAGGACTGCAGTCATACTGGGGTACCATCTGATATATATATATATATATATATATATATATATTTCTTTATTGCCCATAGGGTACTAAACACAGAGGGGACAAACAAGGACAGACAAAGGGATTAAGTCGATTACACCGAATCCAGTGCGTAACTGTTACTTATTTAATCAACCCCGAAAGGATGAAAGGCAAAGTCGACCTCGGCGGAATGTGAACTCAGAACGTAACGGTAGACGAAATACCGCTAAGCATTTCGCCCAGCGTGCTAACGATTCTGCCAGCTCATCGCCATTATATATATCTTTATATATATAAAAATGAGAATGTGTGTCTGTCTGTCTGTCTGTGTGTTTCCCTAAAACTTGAGAACTACACAACGAATTTCATTCAAATTTTGCACATGCCTTACTTAGGGTCCGGGGAGTGTCATCGGCAAAACAACTTTTAACTTTTCGCCTAGGGCGAACCCACAGCAATATCATATCTTCTCCACTACGATTCCCTAAAACTCGAGAACTAGACAACCAATTTCATTCAAATGTTACACATGCCTTACTTAGAGTCCATGTAGTTTCATGGGCAAAAAAAAAAAAATGTTCAACTTCTTGCCTAGAGCAAGCCCATAGCAATATCATATCTTCTCCACTATTTCAGTATTACGTGTTAAAAGTGAAACAAAAATATTTCTCTATTTTATGTCAGATGCTTTCACTTTAACAATAAAAATAATAATAATTGAATTATATGTAGTAAGTAATAATTAAATCAAACTAAAGTATAATATAATTGTAACATACAAAAGTAAAAATAGCAATTGGTATAAAATTGCATCAATGATTTGAACTTGAATAAGTGGTTTCACATGAATGGAAATAAATTAAAAATATAATTAGCATGCAGAAATAGAATAGTCCAGATGGATAATAAAAAATTAAATTAAAGAAAAGACTATTGTCAATAAAGTATACAATTTAGAGAAAAAAGAAGAGCTAATAATTCCAGTCCGTTATATATTTTGAGTATTGTTATCACTAGCGATATCAAGATATAACTTTGTATTTTGCATTTTATGTGTAGATGTATATATATAGATGTACATGTAATATGTAAACATATATATATACACATATATACATGCACTAGCAATATGATCCGGCAACGACGGGTCTTTAATGCTAGTATATATATATATATATATATACAGACAGACATACACACACACACGCAGACACACACACACACACATATATATATATATATATAGACACACACATAAATGTGTATAGCTACATATATATATATAGATGAGAGGCAGATATTCTCCGTATAGAATACACTTCGTGTTTCCCATCTGTACTCTCCTTTCTGTTAACACCCCAAACGTAAAACTTCTTCCCTGAATACGGACGCTGGTATTATCCGATGATGGAATCAAGTTACAATCATTATTTTGGACCACCAATCCCCCCGAAACAGCTGTTGGATTTGTAAACCTCTTATTCAACCCTTTTAATTCCTGATGTCATTTCTATTCTGTGTAAGTCGGACTTTTTGTATGTAAACATATGGACATATTTTGTATTAAATGTAATTTTTCTTGCATATCGACTTGCCTAATTTGCATGTTCTTACATTTACTTGTTTATACACACACGTACACACACACGCATACACACACACACACACACACATACACACACATTATGTAAATAATATATATATATATATATTTAGGCGCAGGCTTCCCTACTACATGGTTCCAGGTTCATTCCCACTGCGTGGCACCTTGGACAAGTGTCTTCTACTATAGCCTCGAGCCGGCCAAAGCCTTGTGAGTGGATTTGGTAGACAGAAACCGAAATAAGCCCGTCGCATATATATATAATATATATATACGACGGGGTTCTTTCAGTTTCCGTCTACCAAATCCACTCACAAGGCTTTGGTCGGCCCATGGCTATAGTAGAAGACAATGCCCAGGGTGCCACGCAGTGGGATTAAGCCTAGAACCATGTGGTTAGTAAGCAAGCTACTTACCACACAGCCACTCCTACGCCTATGTATATTATATATAATATATATATATATATATATATATAATTATATATATATATATATATCTTGGTATCAAAATCATGTGTATATGAAAGTGGTTGATTCTATTCATTTAAATCATTATCTATTGCTATTGCCATTCAAAAATTTGCGTAACGCAGGTGAGTTGCAAGCGACATTTAAATGATAAATTAGTTAAATATTACAAGAGTCAACAAAAAATGACATTTAGCGAAACAAGTTTCTGACATTGTATACTTCCGGTTGTTTTGTGTGGCGTCTTCTTGCCGCTATTATAATTCACCTGCTAGAACGTTTTATACCGTGGTTGAGTCTTGATATTAACTCATCATTTATTATTTAATATATTTGTGTCAAATTTTCGCAGAAGGCCAGTAAGTTTAGAGGAGATGGAAAGTTGATCATATCTTCCCCAGTACTCAACTGGTATTTATTTTATCGACCCTGGAAGGCAAACGTGGACCTCGGCGGAATTTGAACAACTCTAAATATAATGACAGACGAAATGCCGCTAAGCATTTTGCCCGGCGTGCTAACGATTCTGCTAGCTCACCGCCTTATATTTACTATTTAATACATTAAAATACTGAATCAGTATTTGATATTTGTCAACGATAATGAGACACAACTTTTTCTCATTTTACACATAGAGCAATGTTGTTCGATTACTAATTCAATATTTGTTTCTCACAACATGGTCAACAGTCAAATCGTTTTTCTTTTCTTCACACTTGTAAACGGACATGATTATGTAAAATAGCTCTTCCAAACCACGCTAATTCAATACAATCCAATTTATTTCAACGCTTTTTTAGTTGCCTGTTGGAAAATTACTTTAACCTTGTAGATGATTGCTTGACTTAAGCATTTGTTACCGGATGAACTATTTTAATTCTAATTGCCATTGCATTGAGATTCTAAATGTCCAGTCATCAGACTTTCCTTTTTATAATATTATGGAAAATTATTACGTAAATGTAACTGATTTTGACAGTGTTATTATGGGAAGGATTATAGTATTTACGGCTAGTTGGAACATGCTTTCTGATTAAGTCGCAGCTGCATTTGACATGCTCTTGCCGAACAGTATTTGAATCAAAATAAAATAATATTTCATTCTGGCTTTGTTTGCTGCTACACGTTCATAGAGAATCATTTATTAAATGTGTCCGAATCCGACAAATGCTAGCTTCTTGTTAAACATCATATTATCTTTACAATAAGAACTACGCTCAGTGCATACAGACACCATTCACACACACACACAACACACCACACACACATAATATGCGCGTATACATACATACATACATACACACATACATACATACACACACACATATATAGGTATATATATATATATATATATATATATATATATATAATATATAGGATATATATATATATGTATATATGTATATATATATATATATATATATATATATATATGTATATATATGTATATATATATATTTATATATATTTATATATCTATATATATATTTGTGTGTGTGTGTGTATATATATACAGTACCGTGGCAAAAGTATTGGGCCACTTTAAACCATTAGAAATTTCTACTAATTGCCAACTTATAAGTGGATGTTTCGTCTTACGGTTTTTTACAGAATGAAACATTGGCCCTGTTGGAGTTATTTCCATACCTAATCGTTATATTTTGTAGTAGGGGTTCTGAACGGGAGGAGAAAGATGCGAGACGACCACGAAAAATGGCTGTGCACAAGTTTTCGACCACCTCACATAAACCAATCAAGAAACAGTGTTTTAAAACAGAAAAATGTTAAAGATGAAAATTTATTACATAACGTTCATTTCAAGGAGTTACTGTACATTGTTAATATTTCGTGTGGCTTCTTTTAGCTTGAATAAATGCTTCAATGCACATGGGAAGAGATGCGTACAAATCCTTCATCATTTTCACAGATATGAGATGCTATTCTCTGTGCCTGAGCTCCCACAAATCTTCAAGATTGCGTGGATTCTCTGTCGAACTCTTCTCTTTAGTTCTGTCCACATTTGCTCGATGATATCTAAGTCAGGGTTCTGAGCTGGCAAATCTTTCAATACGGAAACTCTTTCATCAGCCAGACTGTCTCGTCTTGCACGCAGTCTGTGGCATGGAGCTCCGTCATGCAGAAATATCTTCCCTTCATCCAAATCTGGTATCAAATTTCCAGGAGGCCTTCCAACAAATTCTCGCTTAATAGAAAAGTGAAACAGCCCATGTTACATGACGAAAACAGTGAAGTTTGGGAGTAAGTGTTTGATGCTTTGGGGATACGTAAAAAAGTGATGATTCAAGAAAGTTAATTAAAATTGACTTGAATAGTGCCAAATACATCCAGATGCTGAAGGACAATTTGAGACCAGACTTGGATGAAGGTGAGATTTTTCAGCATGAGATTTTTCCATGCTACAGATCGCGTGCAACATGACAGAGTGTGGTTGATGAAGGTGTTACCGTATTGAAAGATAGGACAGATCAGACCCCTGACTTATATATCATCGAGCAAATATGGGCAGAATGATTAGGTATGGAAATATCTCCAACAGGACCAATGTTTCACCTGTAAAAACTGCAATGCGAAACATCCACTTATAAGTTGGCACTTAGTAGTAATTTACAATAGTTTAAAACGGCCGAAGACTTTTGCATGGTACTGTATAAATTTATATAATATATGGTACTGTATATATGTATATATATATATATATATAAATATATATATATATAATATATGGTATAATTATAAACAGGGCATGATTTAGTCATTCTCCGCAAACTGAAAAAATATGATGAACAACCTTAATCGATTTTCAAACCTTATTGGGCTCTCATAAAAGGCGTCTACATCATTCTGACAGTCTCCAGCGAAACAAGCAGCCAAACTGTTTATATATTCAACAAATGCAGTATTTACTCCATGATGGAGTCCCTAATTTGCATACCGAAAGTGTTTAACACGCTGTAAATACCAATGTATAACGTAGACACAGGCAGGTGTAATCTACTATCATACGACAAACATTGTTAGCTTATTAAAATCGTCTCCCCCCTCTGAAAGTTGTACATACTTACCATTGACAGTCTTGACCAACTCCACTTGAAAATGGGGATAGTCTTAAGAAGATTCAAGAATTCTCCAATGCTGAGATACCTGTGAAGACAAGGACATGTTTATTGTCTAGATACGAGAGGACTGTTGAGAACATATGTTTCTAACTTAATAGCGTTATTAGCATGACAATTGTGTGACCTTATCTCCAGTAACCAAGGGTTTTTGTTTACACAAAGAGAACATATTATCTTCGCATGTTCTTATTAAAATACGACTGGCAAAATATACGACTGGCAAAACCAATATCGGACGCTGCAGAGTCCACTCATCGATCTTCATACATATTCAAGAATTATTATAATTGTGGCAAAAATCATTTGCATTTTAATTACAATATGTTAATAATTGTATTTAAGAACATGATTACAATATTAATTTGTAATTCTTATTATAATCAACGGAAATAATCAGGGTGATATACAGAGCGCCCTCACCCTCGCTGCCGTCGTGCGCTTCGGCAGCTTCGCTCGCCCGCCGGCATCCGCCGCCGTCCCGTTCGTTCGTCCTCCTGCCATCGAACGTTCGGTTTCCTTCTCGCCTGCGCCTACGCGCCATCATCGCTGCCGTGCGCCCGTACGCCTTTGCTCGTGCGGCCGGGACGGCATCCTACCACGTGCCTTCCGCGGTCGACCGCGGAATTTTCTGTTATAGGGGTGTAGTTCCCCATTTCGCTTCTTAACTATGTGGTTTTGGATTCTGCTCCATTGCGTGACACATTAAAATATAGTCTTTCTACGGTCTCCTAGCTTTGTATTCACTAAAACCTAGTGTGTGAAATGTTGTTGAAGAAAAGTGTACAGAAATTCATCATACAAATATATGTATTATATGTATATATGAATATTTCATGCCAGAAAGTTAATTGAATATATTTTCTGTCTCGCTCTAAAAGATATTTCTTTCTTTCTTTCTTTCTTTCTTTCTTTCTTTCTTTCTTTCTTTCTTTCTTTCTTTCTTTCTTTATTAATTTTTCTTTCTCTCTCTCTCTTATCTTTCTTTCGTTTCTTTCTTTCTTTCTTTCTTTCTTTCTTTCTTTCTTTCTTTCTTTCTTTCTTTCTTTCTTTCTTTCTTTCTTTCCGTCGTTAAAGGTGCCAGGTTCACGATTGGTGGTTCGGGTTCTCGCATCACACAGTGCTTTGTCTCCTTGAGAAAAGCAATTCATTTTACGTAGCGTTACTGCACTCACCTATAGACAGGGTATGTTAACTTGCGACTGACTGCTTCTTTTCGAAATTGGAATTATGTCTTTTATTAATAATGTAGGGATGTGCTGGTGTGTTATGTTTGTTGTCAATATTCAGGTTGTGCATTATTTTTGTATTGATGAGTATGAATCTTACCTAAGATGAAATAATTCGTTTTCTTGTCCGTTCTGGTTACATAGGCTAATAGAAAAAAAAAACGTCTGTAATATGAAGCGTTGTTTATTTCTGAGCGACATTTTCTATTATCAGATTGTATGACATCTATTTGAGAATTTTAAATTTAAACATTGTTTGGCGGATAATTTCGTCTGTTTGGGTTTCGAAATATAAGATTGGTGATTAATCGAGATATTTTCACGTCATATTTTTGGAACAACTTGTGTATAGATGGACATTTGTTCGAGTTAAAAACGTATATAGATATAGATCAAGTTGTCACTTTACTTATCAAATAAAATGTACGAGATTTCTAATAAAATGACATTCGGTTCTTCTTGGTTATGTTTCTGATAGAAATGACAGACCGTTAACTTTTTTTCTGTCTGCAGAATGAATGACCCAACAGATGACATTCTGATATCATGAAATAATGGGATGTAGGATAGCTTTTAAAATATTTTTCATATTCACACTTTGACTTCTCTGCTATAGTTAGGTTGTAAGTGACGAGAATGGTGAGCGCTTTTATCAGTGATTCATTGTTATAAAAATCAA
Source organism: Octopus sinensis (assembly GCF_006345805.1). Lineage (NCBI taxonomy): Eukaryota > Metazoa > Mollusca > Cephalopoda > Octopoda > Octopodidae > Octopus > Octopus sinensis. The sequence continues at coordinate 32,300,862 of NC_043013.1, read as the reverse complement.
ATATGAAGGTAATGAAAATGTTCTTTGTGATTATTGTTCGTATCTGCAGAGAGAGAGGACCGATCATTTCACAAACAGAATAAGAAGTGACAACAACAAAGTCTTACTTCACACCAGAGATTTTCTTTTCAGTAAGAAGAACAGTTTCTACGTACTATGTGTGGATGGTTGATGCAGCCTAGGTACTTACACTGCCAGGGAAACTCCGCTGTTTTTTCTAATGTAGAAGAAAGGAGAAAGGACAACCATATTAACATTATTAATGCATGACTAACACCGACACACTTATTCCCTAAAACAATTACTTAGTACACTACTCACTACATGGATACACACGCTTATAAATACGGGTATACTAGAAGCCGATGAGTACTGCGTCGATACCTCAAGATTTTCGTTATTGTTTTCTCATTCTGATAGCAGACACAAGTACGGAGCGCTTGAAGGAGCTGGATCATTATCTTCGAGCAAATAAACAAAGTATACTACATATACCGAGGTGCGAAAATTATATAAAAACACGAAAACGAGGTACAAAAAGCAAAACAGTGTGTATTAAGTTTACCCTGAGGGAAAAATAGAAGGAATAATTTTATGTTTCGAGTTTACTGTGCTACAGAAAGGGTAGACGCGGAAAGTAAAAAGTGGAGACTGGAAAGAACAAGCGTGTTTTCATTAGACGGTCACTGTATACTGAAATGACCGGAAGTAGAACGAGATCGCTTGAAGCATTCATGGTAAAGGAAACAACTGATGGATGGGAAGGGGAGCATATAAAAATACGAAGACGAGGTACAAAAAGCAAAACTGTGTATTACGTTTACACGGAGGGAAAATAGAAGTGTAAATCTTTCTTTCAGTCTGTAAGACAGACTGAAAGAAAAGAAAGATGGTCACGTGAGGAAAACATGGTCACGTGTGAGTCACGAGAGTGAGTAAAGGAGAAAGATAGATAGATAGATAGATAGATAGATAGAGAGAGAGAAAACGGTGTTGGGGAGAAAGAAGAATTAGAGAAAGGATGAGAGAGAAAAAGGAAAGGGGGAACAGGGGAGGAAAAAGAATTAGAGAAAAGAAGAGAGAAAACGAAAGGGGGAGAAAGAGAACAGTACAGGGTAGAGTCGCATCAAAATTATTAAGATAAACTTACATCGTCCATCTTTCTTTTCCTCACGTGATTATCTTTCTTTTCTTTCAGTCTACCTTACAGAACAGAGGCATTTTTATCTGTCTCCTCTTCTATCTTTTCTCTTGTCAAAAGCAATATTCCATTCCTCCAGCGTTCGTTACCTTACCTCGTCTGGCCCAACAGCCCTCCACGTTTGTTTTCGTTTGGTTTGTTGTATGTCTCCTCTGTCCTGTTATTGTTATCAAATTTGACCCTCTGCAAAATCCAAATTTTATTTTGGTTCGCGGGAGAAACTGCCTTTTCGAAACCTCATATTGTCGTTAATAGCACGAAATGAGGAGTACATGGACAGCCGACAACTGATGAAGGGTCGTTTTTTTTATGTTACTTGTCTTGTTTTCCATTTGCTTTTTTCGTTGTTCGCATACAAAAGTTTGTCTTCGTATTTCATGTTGTTTACGTTTTGTGACGTCATGTGCCCATATAAGCATATATACATGTATATGTATGCATGTACATATATGTATGTATAAATGTATATATATAATATATACACATACATAAACTATGTGTATGTATGTATCTATATATATATATATGCATGTATGTATATATGTATGTATTATGTATGTATGTATGTATGTATGTATGTATGTATGTATGTATGTATGTATCTATCTATCTATCTATCTATATGTATGTATCGGCTGAAAAAGCTGTTTGTAAATATTTTCCGATTAAAATATTTTAACTCACACACATACACATGCACACACATACAAGGGCACACGCACACACACATACATATATATACACGTATTTACATACATATATACATACATACATACGTACACACACACAAACACACACACACACCAATATATTATATATATATATGATGTATACACACACACACACACACACACACATCTGTATATATATATATATATATATATATATATATATATATATATATATATATATATATATGTATACACATACGCACGCACACACACGCATTTATATTGATATGAAAATGTTTATTCTTATAAATATACGTAAGAAAATATTGAAAATGTATGTATAGAAACTGATTGATCAATTAAACTGTTCGTTTCGCCTTATCTCGTCATTCAACTCCCGTGTTACTCGTGCCATGTTTCTAGAATGTTTAAGTAGGATTCGCTTATCTTTTAGTTCTTCCCGTCGTACGCGCAATCAATCATTTTAATCATTGATCGTAAATCTTCTAATGTAAGCTTACCTCAAGACATCAATCTTGACAAACACGATTTCCCTTCATATTCTTCATCTGCAGCTAGCATAATATAATTTTTTATGTCTATATTTCAGTTACTATAGTTCGAACATTGCGATAGCTTTGCAACATTTTAAATGTATCTGTCTGTCTGTATGTATGCTTATATATATATATATATATATATATATATATATTATATATATTATATATGTATGTATACATACATGCATGCTGTATGTATGTATGTATGTATGTATGTATGTATGTATGTATGTATGTACGTACGTGTGTATGCATGTATTTATGTATGTATTCATACATCAATGCATGTATGCATGTATGTTTGTATGTATGTATGCATTGCCGATAAAGGTTTTAGCTGCCAATTCTGTACAAGACATTGTAGATCTTTAGCTGGACTAAAGAGTCACATTCGATCACAGCACCAATAACAGTTAAGCTTCTTGCAATGGCCATAATCGATAATGAGGGGGCAGCAATCATGTATTTATGTATGTATGTATTTATGTATGCATGTATCAATGCATGTATGATTTATGTATGTATGTATGTAAGCATGTATGTATGTACGAACATATGCAGTATGTATGTATTCATGTATAAGTGTATGTATGTATGTATGTATGTATGCATCAATGTATGTACGTGTGTGTGTATATACATACGTATGAACATACATATGTACGCATGTATGTACATACATATGCACATACGTACGGACATAGTTTGTACGTACGTACTTACGCATGTATGTATGAATGTATGCATGTGTCTATATACCTTCCGTTTTTTGTTTATATTTCTCACCTATAGCAAAAGCAGCTGTTTCTTCATTTATCATCATTCCTCTTTCATTGATTTACACAACATCAATTAGCCTTGTTTGTATGTATCTCCACGCGTATGCAGGTGTCAATCTCAATGTATTAACTCAAATAGGTATATCACTAATATGTTTCTATATCTACATATGCGTATACACACATATACATACCGACATACATACACTCGAACTGGCTGTGTGGTAAGTAGCTTGCTTACCAGCCACATGGTTCTGTGTTCCGTCCCACTGCGTGGCACCTTGGGCAAGTGTCTTCTAATATAGCCTCGGGTCGACCAAAACCTTGTGAGTGGATTTGGTAGACGGAAACTGAAAGAAGCCTGTCGTATGTACGTATATGTGTGTGTGTGTGTGTGTTTGTGTGTCTGTGTTTGTTCTCCCAACATCGCTTGACAACCGATGCTGGTGTATTAACGTCCCCGTATTTTTGCGGTTCAGCAAAATAGCCCGATAGAATAAGTACTAGGCTTACAAGGAATAAGTCCTGGGGTCAATTTGCTCGACTAAAGGCGGTGTTCCAGCATGGCCGCAGTCAAATGCCTGAAATAAGTAAAAAGAAAAAAAAGATATATATATATACATATATATATATATTTATTTATTTTATTTTTTATTTTATTTTATTTAGTTTCAGCTCACGAGCTGTGGCCATGCTGGGGCTCGTCCGGGATATATATATATATATATATATATATATATACAGACACACACAAACACATACGCACACATATATACAAACGCACACACACACATACATGCATACACGCATACATACATATCTATGTACGAGCCCTTAATGTTCCTGGCTTTAAGGGCATCACAAAAAGCTTGGTTGGAGGCCCAACTTTCAGTGTTCTTTTACAGGGCTTAGAAAAGCTGAAAGACCGCTACAATAAGTGTGTGAATCTGAGAGGGGACTCTCACGAGTAAAATCATAATTAACTGATCTTCCTGTATTTTCTTGTACCTAAATCCAGGAACTTTTCAGCACCCCCTCGTACATATATACATGTATACGTATATCCATCCATACATGCGGTGAGGTGGTAAAATCGTCAGTATGGCGAAAAAATACTTAACGGCTTTCCGTTTTTTTTTCTTTTTACGGAAACATGGGTTAAACAACTACCTTGCGTAGAAAAATCTGAAAGCTGCTCGTGGAATTTATTTCTATTCAAAAGGGTTCTTCAACACATTATTACTATGTTATTATAGCTTTATGTGTTTCGAGTTCCACAGTTCTAGAAAAGAATTATCTTTCTATATATCATTTATAGCATTTCTGTTTTAGTTTCAAGGACACAAATTTTTGAGAAGACGGCCAATCGCGCTCAGTATTTAACCAGTACATATTTTAACGAACCTGCTGAAAGCAGTCACCCAGGGTGCCGCGCAATGGGACCGAACCTGAAACTCGTGGTTGCAAAGCAATCCTTTTAACCGTTTAGCCATGCTAAAATTAACTAACATTTTTCATTGCTATACGCCTCATTAAGGTCGGTGTATTTAAACTCAGAACATATATATAACTAGACTAAATTATACAAAACATTTCATTTGACACTCTATCGATTCTACCAATCCATTTACTTTTCTAATCACATCAATAGTAATTTCTGTCCAAGTGATTTATTGATGCGGTTGAGAAGCTGGTCTCCACAACGTGTCGCTTCGTCAGATGGTTGATGTGTATAATCGTTATGCGTGTCTTGAAAGTATTGTCTCCTGCTAAAGAGATGCCCGTGACCAGTGACGAAATTGGAACCCAGAATGCATAGTGCCGAAATAGACACTGCTGTTGATCTCGTCCGACGCTCTAAAATTTTCCCTACGTTCAACGTCTTGAATAACCACTTCATTTTATCGATTCAAAAAGGATATGTAAAGATGACATCTGTCGGATTTGAACTCGGATATATCACAATACATTCGATCCAACAGTCTAACGACAGTGAATTCACCTTATTAACCTAATTATGTTACATAAAATAATTATTGATGAAATGGTGTTAATTAAGCCTAAGGTAATGATCAGATAATAATCAAGTCTATAATGAAGTGAGACGCTGCAGCATATTTTTGCGCACACACATCTATCTATCTATCTATCTATCTATCTATCTATCTATCTATCTGTCTGTCTAACTCTATCTATCTATCTATCTATCTATCTATCTATCTATCTATCTATCTATCTATCTATCTATCTAACTCTATCTATCTATCTATCTATCTATCTATCTATCTATCTATCTATCTATCTATCTATCTATCTATCTATCTATCTATCTATCGAATGGCACCGCGAGTGTCGCGTTGCTCTCAAGCAACTCTGCCGTCCTGGGTCGACCTTAAGTGACTTCAACACAACCAAAGCATTCTATAGGGGTTTAGTGGAGGGGAGGTACGACGACGAGCTCGGGGCGAACCTGGACGTCGACGAGGAGTACCTGACCCGCCTGTTCGGGACGACTTTCGGGCCAGGGCCCATGGACAACTTCCAGAGATCCCTGGCCTGGCAGTGCTACCGAGAAGCGCTACCCGTTCGGGATAAGCTCTACAGACACGGCTCGAGAAACACGGGGCCGACCTGCCCGAGATGCGGTTCAGAGCGACGAAACCGTTCTGCACGCACTCGTTCAGTGTCCAACAATTTCCGACCTGTGGGCTTATGTCGAACAACTGCTGTCACGTGTGGGACGAGTCGGTTTATCAGCTGAGTCTATCGTCAATAGTCACGCCTCCTTCCTTCAAACGGGAAGGAAGAGCTATTTTCATCATCCTTGTGGCTATGGCGAAAGAATGTATCTGGTGGACGCGTCTGAAAGGATTGGAGACAAACACTTTCCTCTCTCTGGTCAATCTCTCATCAACTTCTTCAAGTACCACTTGAAAAGGAAAGTGAGAGTAGAGAGGCAAGTTTTGTCTAGCGAATGTTTTAAAAAAAGATGGGTGAATGTAGCAAGAATGGCACGTATGAATGACGAAGCCACCTTGAGCATAGTCCTATGAACCCAGAAATCGAAAACAGAGAGTTGCTTATTTGCAAAAAAAAAAAAAAAAAAAAAAGAAATATAAAATGTGACTTCATTGACCGAGGTACCGTGGTCTTTTCCGCAGGCTTTTCTTTCCACGGGTAAACCTCACCTGTCCTCCCCTTTACACTTCATATTGACATTTCTGTGATAACGATCCTATTGATCATTTTTTTTCCTCTCCCCCCCTTTTTTTTTTTTTTTTTTAACCCCCCTTATTTTTGTCCTCTTTCTCCTTTTACGATCCCTTTTGATCGAACCTCCCCCTTCCTTTTTTTTTTTTTTTTTTTTTAATACTTTCAAAAGAAACGCTCTACCTTAATTTGTTCTATCTGTGTGCAGCCCTGTGTGGCTAATAAAGAAAATATATCTATCTATCTATCTATCTATCTACTATCTAACTCTATCTATCTATCTATCTATCTATCTATCTATCTATTTATCTAACTCTATCTATCTATCTATCTATCTATCTATCTATCTATCTAGCTATCTATCTATCTATCTATCTATCTATCTATCTAACTCTATCTATCTATCTATCTATCTATCTATCTACTATCTATCTAACTCTATATCTATCTATCTATCTATCTATCTATCTATCTATATCTATCTATCTATCTAACTCTATCTATCTATCTATCTATCTTCTATCTATCTATCTAACTCTATCTATCTATCTAACTCTATCTATCTATCTATCTATCTATCTATCTATCTATCTATCTATCTAACTTATCTATCTATCTATCTATCTATCTATCTATCTATCTATCTATCTATCTATCTATCTATCTATCTATCTATCTATCTATCTATCTATCTAACTGCCGTCCACCAGTACCTCCGTCGTGGGACGCTGGACAGACGGCCCGGTTGAGTTGCTCGGGGTCTGGTCGGTCCGGACCTCCAAATGGAGAAGAACTGGAACGAGATAACGAGTAGGGTGGTCACTCTCGCCCAGCAAGGGGCCGAGAGGAAACTGTCCCTAAAAGGTCGGGCGGAGGTGGTGAACGCGTACATCGCGTCCATCATCTACTACCGCCTGACCGTCGTACCTTGTCCCGACCCTACCATCACCAAACTAGAACGCATCCTCTTCCGCTTCTTGTGGAAAAAGGATGCGTCCCGATGGTCAGGCGATCCATTTGCTGTCCAACACCCGTTAAAAGGAGGGCTGGGCATGCCGTGGTTGATGATGCGCAGACACGCGCTGAGACTGCGACATCTCCGGCTCTATGTAGACGACGGTGAACAGGTGTGGTCGCCGTTTGTGAGGCACGCATTCCCGCAACTCGTCTCATGACCGAACTACAGTCGTGGATCAAAAAGAGGCCGAAGAAGGGCGAATGGCACCGCGAGTGTCGCGTTGCTCTCAAGCAGCTCTGCCGTCCGGGTCGACCTTGAGTGACTTCAACACAACCAAAGCATTCTATAGGGGATTAGTGGAGGGGAGGTACGACGACGAGCTCGGGGCAAACCTGGGCGTCGACGAGGAATACCTGACCCGCCTGTTTCAAACGACTTTCGGCCCGGGACCTATGGACAACTTCCAGAGATCCCTGGCCTAGCGGTGCTACCGAGAAGCGCACCCGTTCGGATAAGCTCTCTAGGCATGGCTCGAGAAACACGGGGCCGACCTGCCCGAGATGCGGGCAGAGCGACGAAACCGCTCTGCACGCAATCGTGCAGTGTCCAGCAATTTCCCACCTGTGGGCTTATGTCGAACGACTGCTGTCACGTGTGGGACGTGTGTTTATCAGCCGAGTCTATCGTTAATATCGTCACGCCTCCTTCCTTCAAACGGGAAGGAAGAGCTATTTTTATCATACTTGTGGCTATGGCGAAAGAATGTATCTGGTGGACGCGTCTGAAAGGATTAGAGACAAACACTTCCTCTCTGGTCAATCTCTCATCAACTTGTTCAAGTATCACTTGAAGAAAAAAGTGAGAGTAGAGAGGCAAGTTTTGTCTAGTGAATGTTTTAAAAAAAGATGGGTGAATGTAGCAAGGATGGCACGTATGAATGACGAAGCCACCTTGACTATGATTCTATGAACCGTAAAAATTAATACAGAGAGTTGCTTATTTGCAAAAAAAAAAAAAGAAATATAACATGTGACTTCATTGACCGAGGTTACCGTGGTCTTTTCCGTAGGCTTTTCTTTCCACGGGTAAACCTCACCTGTCCCCCCCTTACACTTCATATTGACATTTCTGTGATAACGATCCCTATTGATCAATTTTTTCCTCTCCCCCTTTTTTTTAACCCCCCCCTTTTTTTTTTGTCCTCTTTCTCTCCTTTTACGATCCCTTTTGATCGACCCGCCCTTTTTTATTTTATTTTTATTTTATTTTATTTTTTATTTTATTTTTTCTTTCTTATTTTTTATTTTTTTAAAATTTTTTTTTTATTTTTTTTTTTAAACCTTCAAAAGAAAAGCTCTACCTTGTAATTTGTTCTATCTGTGTGCAGCCCTGTGTGGCTAATAAAGAAACATATCTATCTATCTATCTATCTATCTATCTATCTATCTATCTATCTATCTATCTATCTATCTATCTATCTATCTATCTATCTATCTAACTCTATCTATCTATCTATCTATCTATCTCTCTATCTATCTAACTCTATCTATCTATCTATCTATCTATCTATCTATCTATCTATCTATCTAGCTATCTATCTATCTAACTCTATCTATCTATCTATCTATCTATCTATCTATCTATCTATCTATCTATCTATCTAACTCTATCTATCTATCTATCTATCTATCTATCTATCTATCTATCTATCTATCTATCTATCTATCTATCTATCGATCTATCTATCTATCTATCTATCTATCTATCTATCTATCTATCTATCTATCTATCTATCTATCTGCCTATCTGTCTGTCTGTCTGTATATCTATCTGTCTACACACACGCACGCATGCATACACACACATATATCTGAATATACATGCATGTATATAAAGATACATAAACATATGTATATACACATGTGCGCGCGTGTGTGCATATATATGAATGTGTGAGCCTATGTATGCGTGACTGTGATGTGTGTGTGTGTCATAGTGTGTGTGTGTGCGTGCGGTGTGTGCGTGCGTGTGTGTACGTACGTATTTTATGATTGCGCTTTTGCATAGCGATACTAATAATCTGTTGTAAGAGCTCAATATACTTATGCTTTATATGTATATATGGAGGCAGGCACACACACTCTTCTACCGAACAACACGTGCCTCTCATCGTCACAGTTCCACACATATTTATATACCATCGCCTACCACACTACACAACGTTTTATTGACGTTGTTGATATAAAATTTTGCATAAATGTTTGTATATTTATAAACGAACGATATAGATTCCATTTTCCCTATAGATATATTGTATGCTACGCATGAGGACTTGAAAATATAAAAATGTATTAACATTCTAGTTTGTTAATACGAGGGGCGTTCAATAAGTAATGCCCCTGACCCACTTCCCATAGCAGTAGAGCAACGAAACTTGGCACAGTTATTAGTCTTTTTTTTACATAGGAACCACCCAGAGTTACGCATTTCTCCCATCGTTTAATGCAGCTCTGGAGACCGTTTTTGTAGAAGACCCCAGCTTGGTCCTCCAACCGCGACGTGACTTCAGAAATCAAGGCTGCATCATCTGGGAAACGCTTTCCTTTCAAAAACAACTTCATGACTGGGAAGAGGTGAAAATCAGAGGGTGCAAGGTCAGGAGAGTAGGGGGGATGGGGGAGGAGTTCATAGCCGCACGCCTGTGTTTCTGATCTGGCGACACGCGAGTTGTGAACCGGAGCGTTGTCCTGCAAGAGGAGGATGCCTTTGCTGATCTTGCCCCGCCTCTTGATTTTGATAGCTTCTCTTAATTTCCTCAAAAGTGAAGCATAATAGGCTCCTGTAATTGTGGTACCCTTTGCCAGGACATCTGTCATCACTACTCCATCCTGGTCCCAGAAGACTGTGAGCATGACCTTGCCAGCGGAGGGTTGCACCCTTGCCTTATTTGGAGGAGTGAGTCACGGTGCTTCCACTGCATTGACTGGGCTTTGGTCTCTGGATCATAGTGATGGACCCAGGTTTCATCCTGTGTAATCAGTCTTTTGAAAAATTTTGACTCATCTTGGCACATCTCCAAATTCATCCTCGAGCACCGACGCGTTCTTGCTTCTGGAAAGGTGTGAGCAACCTGGGAATCCATCTGGCAGACACCTCCTTTGCATATGCAAATGGTCATGAATGATAGTTTTCACAGACCCGGTACTAATCTTGACCTCGGGGCTATTTGGCGAATAGTTATGCGTCGATCTTCCAAAATGGCAGCCTCAACTTGACGGACAGAAGCCTCATCAATGGCAGAACGGGGACGACCATATCTGGGAGCTGTTTCCACAGAGTTCCGACCATGTTTGAATTCACGATGCCAGCGTTTTACAAGGTCATATGATGGGGCATCACCATAGTTACTTTCATTTCATCAAAAGTCTCCCGTGGTGTGCGTCCTTTCAAATACAAAACCCGGATCACTGCTCGACACTCAACAGGCTCCATTTCACACTTGACTCAGTTCAAACACCTGTAAATCAGAAACACAATTAGTTCAGAGCTGTAATTTCCACTAATCTATAGAGATAAAATAATTGCACATGTAAACTTTCAGCTAGATCAAACAACTGCAAGTGGGTCAGAGGCATTACTTATTGAACGCCTCTCGTACCTAACAGCTCTGGTGCGTAAAACGGTTCATTTGGAATAGATTCATTTCCACAACGAGTCGAATCGACCTGAAGTTTGATTTTTATCGACGTCTGGAAAAGGAATGGCAACGTCAACTTTGTTTTTTTTGGCGGGGCTGTTTAGACCTGAGCTCAAAATGCAAACGGGGGTTAAGCCGATGTCTTTACGGTTTTTGTCATGCATCGACCTTAATGGCAGACTTTGTGAATGAAAAAGCTTAGGTAATTTTAGCACGGGTGAAAGTATGGTTGAATGGTTAAGTTCATTTTGGGGCCATGGAGTTTCAGGTTCTGTCCCACTGCACGGTACCTTGACGAAATGTCTCCAACTGTAGCCCTGGGTCAATCAATCTCTTGTAAATGAATTTGGATGACTGAAACTTTGTGCAAGTTCGTCGTATACATACATGCATACATACATACATACATACACACACACACACACACATGTATGTATGTATGTATGTATGTTATATATATATATATATATATATATATATATAATATTTATAATTATATCAAAGGGATCGGAAAACCACACCACACGCTAGACATAGACGGTTGAAATTTAAAAAAAAATGTAAATTCGACTTTCCCAAGTACATACGTGCAAATGTATGTATACGGTCGTGCGACTTTGGTGTTCGTATGAGTATGTATGTATATTTGTGCTTCTATGCTTCAGAATATTTGTGCTGAAGAGAGCAGTAAGTATTTTGTTACTTTTAGCTCGAAATTGGTCCGATACACAATTAAATGGGAAATTGTATTTATTATTTTTCATTTGCTCGTTTACAACCGGTGCTATAGGTGATATAAGGTGGATTTAAGTGCCATTTGGCATTCATGTCTAGCGTGTGGAGAGGTTTTCCGATCCCTTTGATATAATTATGTATAAAATTATAAATATAGTATACAGAAATTACCTATGAGGTTTTTTTTACACGCTGACCACTTGATAAGATCATTAAAGTGATTTTATCTTTAATTATTATATATATATATATATATATATATATATATAGATATATATATATATTATATATATATATATAATATATATATATATATATATATAATATATATATATATATATATATGTCTATATAATAGTTATATTACATATACATACATATATGTCTATAAATATATATGTATATATACAATACATACAT
>NC_043013.1:32283631-32286131 GCF_006345805.1 Octopus sinensis | reverse complement strand
GAGAATGCTAAGTGGGGGTTTCAGAGAACTAAAATAACGGTTGGTGTGTTACGAATCTTTTAGAATGTATCGAAATGATAGGAAACAGGAATCGTGCGGTAAATAAGGCTACTGTCAAAGACAGCAAACAATGGCGGTTTCAATTGTTGTCTTGCTTCTAGGACTGCAAAATATCGATTTTCTTTTGATTACGTTAAGCACAGAAAAAATGTTCTGGGCAATGGGTTATAAATAATTGCATCTTCCTTAATATACTAGTGGTTCAGATTCTACTGTTATCCGACAAAATTGTGAATTACCGACGAAATTACATGTTGAAATTTGATCTCTGCGCGTAAGAATAATTGAGAATAAAAACAAATTAGGATTTTCTTCGATTTTCTGTCTCTTATAAAATCCACCTGCCTCTGCAGTTACGAGAAGGTGCTGAAAACTTCCTGGCTTTAAGGGTGTCGCAAGAGGCCTGGTCGGAGACTCAATCTTCCAAGTTCTTTTACAGGAATTAAGAAAGCTGAAGGACTGCTGCAATAAATGTGCGAATCTGAGAGGGGAATATGCTGAGTAAAATTATAATTAACTGATCCTCCTGTATTTTCTTCTACCCAAAACCAGGAAGTTTTCACCATCCCGTCGCATTTGGTAACCAGGGATGGATTTCTAATGAGGAATTTTACTTGGCAACCAGTTGGTTCCCAGTTTAATTGTACAACACTGTAAAATACGAAAATAGGTTTCTACCATAACCTCGGCTTCATTAATATCTTGAAGGTAGAATTTGGTAAGCAGGAACTGTGCAAAAGCTCAACAGTACCTTATTTCATTGTGAATATAATTTCGATAAATCAAAGCAAAACCTTACCTTGTTCGATGCTGGCAGAAAGGTTAGCACGCCGGGCGAAATGCGTAGCCGTATTTCGTCTGCCGCTACGTTCTGAGTTCAAATTCTGCCGAGGTCGACTTTGCCTTTCATCCTTTCGGGGTCGATTAAATAAGTACCAGTTACGCACTGGGGTCGATATAATCGACTTAATCCGTTTGTTTGTCCTTGTTTGTCCTCTCTGTGTTTAGCCCCTTGTGGGTAGTAAAGAAATAGGTATTTCGTTTGTCTTTATGTTCTGAGTTCAAATTCCGTCGCGGTCGACTTTGTCTTTCATCCTTTCGGGGTTGATAAATTAAATAGCAGACTGGTCCCTACTCAAAAAATTTCGGGCCCTGTACCTAGAGTAGAAAAGGATTTGTGCATAGCGCCGATTTCTCTGGCGTATATATTCCTCCTAGAACGGGACGCCGGTTCGTCGCAGGATTGCTCATTTTTATCATTTGAGTTGATTGGAGCAACGTGAAATGAAGTGTTTTGCTCAAGAACACAACGCATCGGCCGATCCAGGAATCGAAACCAAAATCTTACGATCACAAGCCCAACACCCCAACCACTAAGCTATGGGCCTCCACACGATATTTGATATACCATTCTTCATTTGTGTTGTCCCGATTCATGCTACCGGCCACTCATTAAACAGCTACGAGGTCCTGCGTTTGACTCTAGAGCAGTAGTTTCCAACCTTTGGTCCGCGAATCTCTGGTGGTTCGCAAAGGTAATACTGAGGATCCGTGAACATGGTAAGCTGACAGACATTTCAATATCCTGGGCTCCGCGGGAAAACTCATTGAAATAAAAGGCGTCATTGGTAGTGAAAAGGTTGGGAATCACTGTTCTAGAGCGTGATTTTAGGTCGACCTGTACTTTGTCAATAATAGTGGGTGGATTAGAATTGTATAGTAGACCTCTGTGTGAATGTTAACAGTAATTCAAAGAGTATAGTTTGTTATACAATGAAGCGCTGGTTTGTTTGAAAATTACGATGTGGGTTCATGTGTCTTATATCATGAGGAAAGGTCAATTTGTCCGAAAAATCACTACATCAGATCTATAAGGCTCCTAAGGCTATATTTATTTCTTAAATATAGCCACGAAACACGTCGCCTAATTCTACCAAGTATATACGTTTTATTTATTATTTTGCACATTACTTAATCATCGGTATATTATTTTTATCGTATATTTAATATTTCTATTATATGTAATTTTCTAGACGGTGTAATTTAGTTGTTCATTTTGAATTGATAACAGGTGGGTTTTTTTCTAATTTATATATATATATATATAATTATTATAAATGAGGGTGAAAAATCGATATTAATTTAATAATACCATTAATTTAACACCAAGTGGCTTAGCACAAAAAACTACGGAGAAAATACAAATTTATACATAAATTATTAGAGAGTTATCCGTTAAATGTATGTTGATTCTAGTTGGAAACAGATCTTCTGTGGTTGCTTCGGAGCTATTTTTAGCACTAGAGTTATCCACATAGTGGATAACTCTCTAATAATTGATGTATATCATATTCCTTTGGGGGGCTGCCCAGATCGGAGCAATCTCAAGATTAATCAGCGAATTGCGAAGATGATCTGGTTCTTGACTGATGACTGAGGG
>NC_043013.1:32276701-32283531 GCF_006345805.1 Octopus sinensis | reverse complement strand
AGTCAAAATGGGCGCTCTTTTTCACATCTAACTTAAGTTTATTTCCTGTTTTGCACGGGCTTGCCTACATACACACACACACAGACACACACACACACGCACACACACACACACACACACACACACACTCACTCACTCACCCATCCACTCACTCACTCACCCACTCACTCACTCACTCACTCACTCACTCACTCACTCACTCACCCACTCACTCACTCACCCACTCACTGACTCACTGACTCACTCATTCACTCACTCACTCACTATTATACTTATGCCTACACACACACACACACACACACACGCACGCACGCACACACACACACACACACACACACACACACACACGACAAAAACATGCAGAGATTTAGACATGACGTCGGATACTGGAATGGTAAATCACTGGATTTATTAGTATCCCAATCAGATTAAAATGAGAGGTTTTATTGAGCACGCTTTCGAAATAAGTTAGAATTAAAAATCTTTCTAATTTACAAATAACATAATTAATGACATTTACTCAAGGGTGGTTTCATATTATTTTCATTGTTGTTATTTATACCCAAATACGCGAGCAGATCAACGACCAGCTATGTCTAATATTTCAGAGACAAATATGAACACAGATAGGTTTTAAAGCCTATAAGTGATTGCTACACCTGTTAAAATTAAAACCCAATCTTCTTACAAATCACAGCCAACTATCCATAAAAATGAAAAAAAAAAAAATACATAGAGAATAATGTAGTTTTAGATATATTAGGGTCTGAATGTTAGATGGGATTGTCATGGGTAGAATTCCTTTGATCATATATTTGTTGTACTAGTGCCAATCTCGTGTTAGCCCTGAACTGCGACATAAACATACCATAGGACAATAGTTCTGTTATATAATATAAATAATGTAACCTATTTGGTGCAGAAATCTTTTAAATCATTATAAACCTGCACCATAAATCAAAAGCCTCGAACAAGGAGCCAACGAGGGACCTTCAAACCAATGGGAGGGAGCCATCACGAAAGCTTTATTTGATTTTCAATCTCCTCGGGATTAATACGAAAATCATATCAAAATCCACATCAATATTGATGTTCCATATAAAGATTTTCTAAATAGTTATATTAAAAACGCTGGCTACTTGCTCGAAGCATCAGATTTATGGTTGAGGTTTAAAGCAAACTGGAAATCATCTCCATTCGGATAACATTATTTATATTATCAGTATATACTGCAAGGCAGCCATCTTGCAAAATCATTGGATTTAAAACGCTGGGTTTTTTCTTCAAGTTTTTAAAATTCTAAGATCAAATCGCATTGGGATCAACTTTGCATTTCATCCGTCCGGGATCGATAAAAAAATATCACTCAAGTATTGGGGTAGACAGTATCGTCTAAGTCCCTCCTATTAAAAGTTACTGGCCTTGTGTTTCAATAAAAAAAATAAAGCCCTACTTGGTATAACGAACCGGTCCCTTTTTTGCCCTTCGGCATATGTTATTGCTCTCCTTTGCTAACCACAGTTTAGGTCTAAGCGATTCAGCAGACATATCATCATAGGTATTCCGTCCATGTTCACCTCATCTACCTTCCGAACATACTGCACCTACAACTGCATTTGTTCATGCTCCCATCATGGTTTGAACTGGTTCAGTTACCATTCGTGGGTGATTTGGTTGTTTCTCAAGCAAGTGTAATGATAACATAGAGACATCCTCATTCGCCTGTGTTCAAGCGTAATATTAGGTTCACTAAATGATAAAAAAAATTTGACATGAATAAATATAAATTTCTTGGAGAGATACCCAGGATTTATTTCCTTATATTTTGCCGCTCATTTAGCTGTAAGCTTCATTTTTAAATGATAGGTAACAGTATTGCATTGAGAATGACACTAAAGTTTGATGTGAAGAATAGCTCTATGAATCCAAACATGATTACGAGACACATATGTCTTTTTCTTAGTAGGCTTCCTCTAGGTAAAAGATTTTCAAAAGAATTATAAAGGCTAAAATCAATTTAAAATTTTGTGGGCCTTGAAGCAAATTTGAATATTCGTGATAGATGCCAAAGTAGGAAGCCATTAAAGGGTACTGCGAGCGTAAGATAGCCGAAAGCAAATTATTCCCTATTGCGTAAAGAGTCAAAGGAGAAGCTTACAGTAAAATATTGCTCTCGAAATATTTGCCTACTGTGTAGGATTTATGACCCAATGACTTTGCAGGTTATAAAGAGGTTATTCGCTTTAAAGACTGAAGTGTATGCATAGAGGTACACACACACATACACGCTCATAATGCATATATTTATCCATTCAAATATACATACACATATCATGTAGATATATATATTAATATGCATATATATATATATATATATATATATATATATACACGCATATATACCTGTGTACATCTATATACATGTATATACCTACTTATAAACTATATTTTATAAACATACATATATTTATATCTTTCTTTATACATACATATATACATCTTTCACTTTTCTCTCTCTCTGGATTGTAATATATATATCTATATAATATATATATGTATATATATGTATGCATGTATATCGGGATACACACCCACACAACATATATATAATATATATATGTGCATATATCGGGATACACACACACACAACACCACCACACACAATACTATATATATATAATATATATATATATATCTATATATATACCTATGTATTCTATCTATTTCTCCCCCCTCTCTCTCTTATATATATTCACATATGTTACATAGGCATATAGTATGTATGTATG
This sequence comes from Octopus sinensis, assembly GCF_006345805.1. Classification (NCBI taxonomy): domain Eukaryota; kingdom Metazoa; phylum Mollusca; class Cephalopoda; order Octopoda; family Octopodidae; genus Octopus; species Octopus sinensis. Next base: position 32,280,742 of record NC_043013.1, on the reverse strand, counting down.
TGATGTAGGTATGATGTATGTATGTATGATGTATGATGTATGTATATGATTTATATAGTTTGTATGTATGTATGTATGTTATATTTTTGATGTTCAGAAATTGAAAATAACAAACAAACTGTTGTTCCCAGTGTGTGAATGACGAGCCATTCACGATTATCGACACGATTTAAATTAGAATATTGGTTATTTTGTCTTTTTTTCCTTTCCCCCCTTCGCATCTATTTCTAGAATTCTCAGTGGTATTCACATCTCGAAAAATAGAACGGTCAATTGATTCGTTCGCTCTTTCAATGCCATTTTCAAATTTTACTGCTGACAAATTCATAAAATTGATTTTTTCTAAAGTAATTTTTTTCCATATAAGGCGGCAAGCTGATAGAATCGTTAGAATGTCGGTCGAAATGCTTAGCGGCATTAATTTTTCTGGCTTTACGTTTTGAATTCAAATACTACCAAGATCCAACTTGCCGTCCATATTTTCGGGGTGGATAAAATATGTACTAATGAAGTGATGAGGGTTGATAAAATCAATTAGACCCTTCTTCCAAAATTTCAGGTCTTCTGCTTATAACAGAATAGATTATTTACTTTATAAGAAATATTTCATACTCAAGATTACTGGAATCCATTTTAACAGTTTGGCACAGATATCTACAGCAACCCTTGTCATAGATTCAATAGTGTTGTTACTAGTTTTACATACTAATAAAAATTACTGCAAGAGAACTTTATCTTTATTTACGGGGTAAAAAAAAGGCATGTAGCGTGAACGTTCAGCAGCCACTTCAATACACCTGATGTCGTGATTCGCTAGAACATTACCTACGTGAAACGGGCTCCAGCGATGATTTCATCTTTAGGCGCATTTCCGCTTGAGATCATCCATCAATATAAATTCGGCACACCTCAACTACTTGACAGGGAGCGCTTTGGGATGCAGCAGACAGCAGAAACAAATCGGCAGATGGACGGCGACAGACGCAGACAGCTGCCGAGCTGAGCTGACAACAACTATTAATGAACGATCGGTGACAGCAACACAAGGACCTGCAGTTAACTTTTTGAATACTATTACAGTTACATCAAGAACAAAAACATTCAAATTCTCTCGATATTTTGTTGTTCGTAGTAATGACAGTTTTTTTTTGTGTACGGAAAAAAATAATAAATATTTTGCTTACCAAAAATCGTAACCTTCTCTAGTGTTCTAGATGAAAGGCAAAGTCGACCTCGGCGGAATTTGAACTCAGAACGTAGCGGCAGACGAAATACCTATTTCTTTACTACCCACAAGGGGCTAAACACAGAGAGAACAAACAAGGACAGACAAACAGTTTAAGTCGATTATATCGACCCCAGTAACTGGTACTTATTTAATCGACCCCGAAAGGATGAAAGGCAAAGTCGACCTCGGCGCAATTTGAACTCAGAACGTAACGGCAGACGAAATACCGCTAAGCATTTCGCCCGGCGTGGTAACGTTTCTGCCAGCTCGCCGCCTTATATATACTATATATATATCATGCGACCAAGTGGCCGACCAGGCCATCAGATGTTACACGTGGCTGGTCACAATGCCTGCATTGTTTTAGCATTCAAATGACACCATCCTGCTTGGCTAGGGGAACAGACGTTTCTGCCAGCTCGCCGCCTTATATATACTATATATATATTTACACAGATCATATCAGAACTCGTAATGAGAAATCCTTCATATGGTCATCCTGCCTGCTAAAATAGCAGTAAGTGCACAAATTACACCTCACATTATAAAAAAAAAGGAGGCGTCACACTTGAGAGGAAAAAGTTGTGCTAGATATTTGATTTCGATGCTCATGGCCGGATTGCCATTTTTTATATGTTTATACAGCCAGGCCAATATTAACGAAAGCGACCATTCCTACAGAAGCAATATCTATTCCCATAATAAGGGCGCTGAGCTGGAAGAATCGTTATCACGCCGGGCGAAATGCTTTATGGTATTTCGTCTGCCGTTATGTTCTGAGTTCAAATTCCGCCAAGGTCGACTTAGCCTTTCATCCTTTCGGAGTCGACTAAATAAGTACCAGTTACGCACTGGCACGTTGTGTTCTTGAGCAAAATAACTTCATTTCACGTTGCTCCAGCCCCCTTTCAATTTGGTGGAAATGTCTGTTCCCCTAGCCAAGCAGGATGGTGTCATTTGAATGCTAAAACAATGCAAGCATTGTGACCAGCGACCGGCCACTTGGTCACATGATATATATATAGTATATATAAGGTGGCGAGCTGGCAGAAACGTTAGCACGCCGGGCGAAATGCTTAGCGGTATTTCGTCTGCCGTTACGTTCTGAGTTCAAATTCCGTCGAGGTCGACTTTGCCTTTCATCTTTTTGAGGTCGATAAATTAAGTACCAGTTACGCACTGGGGTCGATATAATTGACTTCATACGTTTGTCTGTCCTTGTTTGTCCTCTCTGTGTTTTGCCCCTTGTGGGTAGTAAAGAAATAGGTATTACATCTGCCACTACGTTCTGAGTTCAAATTGCGCCGAGGTCGACTTTGCCTTTCATCCTTTCGGGGTCGATTAAATAAGTACCAATTACGCACTGGGGCCGATGTAATCGACTTAATCACTTTGTTTGTCCCCTCTAAGTTTAGCCCTCTGTGGGCAATAAATAAATAAATATCTATTTACATTGCTACCCATTTCACAACTACCAGTAAACATGAAGCTATTGAAACTTGTTAGTGGATTTGGTAGACGAATACTGGAACAAGCCCGTCGTATATATATATATATGTGTATGTTTATGTATACACACACACACACACACATACACGCATATATATATATATATATTTTAGTCAATTTAAGGTCACTCCTAAATTGTTATATATATACATATATACACGCATATATACATACATATATACATATATATATATATATATATGTGTGTGTCTGTGTGAATACATGTATGTATATATATGTATATATATATTTTAAATATATATGGACGTATATTTATTATACGTATATCTATCTATCTATAACGATGTATGTATGATCGTGTATAGAAACACATACACACACATATGGACATACATATACATACATATGCAAACACACATACACACCCAACACAAATAAACAGTGTGGGGTTGCCCATTGAATGTATTGAGCGCTTCGTTTGAAAGTTTCTGATTCATTTCTTACGATAGCGAAACGGCAACGGTCGTTTAAAAATGAATGGCCGATATTAAAGTATGGGCACAAACACCTGAGCCTGTTCATTTATGATACTTACCAATATAATTTGTATCTATAGTATATAATATAACTTTACAAATATATAAATCCATATTTGAGACAATTTTCTATTGATCACAGGGTATAATCGGGAATATATTTCTGTGAATAACATATCGATTGCATCAATTGCACGGAATATGTTTTCCCATCATTTCAGAGAGATTATGTATGACTGCTTCCTGTAGCATAACAAAGAACAAAAATAAAAAGTGTGAAAAGGGGGAAAAAAAAAGAAAATAAATTCCTTTTCAGATAATGAAGATTCATATAAGCGCACAAAAACACACGCCCCTACATGTTGATATATATATATATATATATATATTATATATATATAGATATATATACACATACACACACATATATATATACATACATACACACACATATATTATCATATACATATATATAATATATAAATATATCTACATATATATATATAATATATCTATATATATATATATATATATCTACACACACATATATATTAATATCAACACACACACACACACACTATATATATATCACACATATACATATATATATACCTACACATATACATACATACATTATATGTAATATATATATATATATATCTATATATATATATATATATATATATATATATATAATATTTATATATATATTATATATATATACAATACAACAAACACACCTCACACTATACATACACACATATGAAATTCACAAATTCATATAGTGAGAGAAAAAGGGAGAGATTT
>NC_043013.1:32264201-32274201 GCF_006345805.1 Octopus sinensis | reverse complement strand
TATAATTTTGTATCTCACCATCTCAGATATTATTTCTGTTAACAACAATAGGCAACTATTAACTATAACATTAAATCTTTTAAGATTTTAATCATGCTCCATTTGGTAATAAATTTAGGATGATTTCTCGAAAGTTTTCAGTCGCTCTCCACTTTCTTTCTATCTATCTCGATTAAAGACGTCATTGGATTTTTCGCCTCAAATTTTAAGATTAGAACAAAGAAAAACAAAACAAAACAAACAAATTACAACTGATGGAATCACATCCGTGAGTGAATAAAGCTTTATTTTATTGGACGTGCACGCAATTATATTCATAAAATTAGATAATATCTGGTCCATTGTGTTATGAATCAAACGCTTTAGATGAGATTTCAAGCCAACTCTAAATGTAGTTTTTCTCAACTGTAACACACACACACACACACATATATATATATATATATACATACATACATACACATATAATTATATATATATATATATATATGTGTGTGTGTGTGTGTGTGTGTGTGTGTGTGTGTGTGTAGGAGTGGATGTGTGGTAAGTAGCTTGCTTACTAACCACATGGTTCCGGGTTCAGTCCTACTGCGTGGCACCTTGGGCAAGTGTCTTCTACTATAGCCTCGGGCGACCAAGCCTTTGAGTGGATTTGGTAGGCGGAAACTGAAAGAAGCCCGTCGTATTTATGTATCTATGCATGTATGTATGTATGTATGTATGTATGTATGTATGTATATATATAATATATATATATAATATATATATATATATATATATATATATATAATTGTATGTACGTGTGTGTATATGTTTGTGTGTCTGTATTTGTCCCCCTAATATCGCTTGACAACCAATGCTGGTGTGTTTACGTCCCCGTAACTTACCAGTTCGGCAAAAGAGACCGATAGAATAAGTACTAGGCTTATAAAGAATAAGTCCCGGGGTCAATTTGTTCGACTAAAGGCGGTGTTCCAGCATGGCCATAGTCAAATGACTGACTGAAAGAAGTAAAATAGTAAAAGAGTAATACGTGCGAAATTGCAGTTTCAGAAATAAACACCTAAATAACAAAAAAGAAGAAGTATTTAAAAAAAATGCTGTTAACTTTTATAAGAGAAATGAACTTGGAACATATTTATAATTCTTCCCGAGGGATGGATCCTCCGTCAGTGTCGTTGATGAGCGTTCAGTTATTCTGTTAACTGAATCTCTACTCGTCAAATTAGCTTTAGTGGCTGAATATTCCACAGACTAGTGTACTCTCATTTTAAGTGTCGGTCCGAATCAACGGGAGACAATGTAATATGACTGATGACTGAGCTTTTGAATTGCAGACATAATCCAGGGAAAGAGAGAGAGAGAGAGAGAGAGAGAGAGAGAGAGAGGAGAGTGAAAGAGGAGGATGAAAAGAGAGAGTGAGAAAGTGAGAGAGAGAGAGAGAGAAAGAGAGAGAAAAGGAAAGAGAGAGAAAGATGGACAGAAGAAGAGATAGAGAGAGGGAAAGAGAGGAGAAGGAAGAGAGAGAGAGAGAGAAAGTGAAAGAGAGGGAGAGAAAGATGAACAGAGAAAGAGCGAGAGAGAGAGATAGTGAGAGATAAGAATCAGCTTGGCTGTTAGAATGGTTTTTAAATTTGTCGACTGTGAAAGGATGACAATTAAAGATGTCCGCAGTGGGATTTGAACTTAGAAAGCAAATAGTCGGTAAGTACAACGCAAGGCTCCCCCATTCGCTGTCTTTGTGTACATTATAATGCCAAACAGAATATTGTAAATGTGGGGACTGAACCCGCAAGCATGTGGTTTGGAAGCAAGCTTCTTACCATACAGTCACACTTCGAGAAAAATTTTGTATTTATTGTGGATAAGTAATTATACATATTAAACCAAGGCATAAATATGTAAATTGACTTCTATGGACATTAGAATAAATATATCATTACAGAATCTACAATTATATAATCCAGTTTTCTTTCAAAAGATTTTGCTTAAGAACATCAAAGGCCACAAGCTTTCTGATCTTGTACGTAGAAGCGAGAGGATTTTCGCCATCGAAAGGAAGCCATGTTAACGTACAGAAATTTCCATATTATCCTTACTACAACGTGTAACAAATCCACGTTAACTATTTGCACACATTTGGACTAAGCTTTTAGGCATCATATGTCTTTACTACTCTGATAACATATTCTGAACGTAAATACATGCTGTAACTTTGGTATATTACCATAAGTATAAAGCCAATAGAGATATAAAATAATATTATTGAATGTTGCTCTCTCTCTCTCTCTCTCTCTCTCTCTCTCTCACACACACACACACGCACGCGCACATACACACGCATACAGACATCATTTTTATACATATACATATATATATATATATATTTTACTGAAGCGCCAAGGCTCATTTGTTTTATCATAAATTGTAAAGTTTTCAGGAAAAATAAAAGCTCCAGATGGATTATAAGAATAAATTCCATATATAAAAGAATTTTAGATAATCCTATTTCTAGAACCATTACAGATAGAAATTTTTGGTTTTTAAAAAGATTATATTACTAATGGCCATATTAGTTTCACAAAATAACTAGCAAAAATCAAAACAAAGAGAATAAAATACAGCATTAAACGAAGGTGACTAGCTCTGGTTAGACGAATGTAGACATTTTGCTAGCTTAACACAAATATATTAACTAGAAAAATCAATAGAGAACTAATATGATATGAAATCCTGAAAGATGAATAGGTCGCAAAAATAATAGGATATGAGATAATGATAGCTGGGTGTTAATACAAATAAATGTAAACTTATAGCTGTTCAGTTTTTTCTTTTCCATTCTTCCATTTGATTCTTCTATAAACAAATCCGCGTAAAACATTCGAGACTTTTTGGTATTTAGTATTAACTGAAGATGACAAGCAAGAATGTTCTGCGTTTGCTGAGAGGAAATAGTATTTAGAATATGATCAGTAATATCTCTGTTTATCGATTAAGAATGATTGAATGTCCGTGGAAACACTGTTAAACCTGACACGAGATCGATGCTTTATACCGCACGGTTAGAGTTCATGTTTGCAATCATCTCTAGTTTCATACAAAGAAACAACAGTTATTTACATACAATTATATTCAATATTTCCTTCTGATTCTCCAGAATATAGCCAAAAGACACCCACATCCTTCCAGCTCTTTAACAGTGGAAATATGTTTTATCCGTGGCAAAACAACTCAAGATAATAACGTAAATTATGATATATGCGAATACCTTTTGTTATTTTTGTTTTGAACATCTATATTTATAAAACTGAAGTTGTGTGGTGTCTGTCTCCTACGATTTAGATTCCTAACTACTCCCACATTTTTCGGTGCAGTTTAACCAAAAGCGGGTATCTTATAGTCGTGATTCATATCGAGCCCTTCTTGGTATTAGCGCGCGTCTACGATGAGTCTACGATCAAAAAAAAAAATTACCATAATTTTTTTCCATTTTTAATGCATTTTTTTTGCTATTATATAAGGGAAGTAACTCTCTAAAGATGTCTACGATGAGTCTACGATTTAAAAAAAAATACCATCATTTTTTCCATTTTTAATGCATTTTTTTGCTATTATATAAGGGAAGTAACTCTCTAAAAATGCTTATATAGTTATTTCCCTTACAAACCCGAGCAACGCCGGGCGATACTGCTAGTAATAGATAATGTGTTTTGTTTTTGTTAATCTGAGAAGTGTCAGTGCTGTTTGCCCTTTCGGTTCCTTCATACGTAAGGAAATGAAGTACAAATTTTAGTATAAATTTTACAAGTATTTTCTCAGTCATATCTCGAGATCTAGAATGATTACCCACTAGATTTAACTTCTATGGAACCGTTTTGGCTACGCGGTCGGATGCAAGGACCTTAAAGGATGGCCGTAAAGCAAAAGTCTATTGTCTCGCGAGATAAAGTGCACTCGTAAGATGTTTGCGCTCTTTTACGCATACATATAGAAAACCTTGCAAATGAAATTGTTAGGTTCGTGTTGTATCGAATTGCGGGCTTCATCGTGGATGATCCCGTCTCCTCATGTGTCCGTTATTTACCAAATATTCTCACATATACACATTAAGGCCAACACACGTGTATTATACAGGTCTAACATACCATTCACGCAGCCGCAGTACCGGCGACACAGTATTTAAATATCCGTTAAAAAAAACTTCTAAAATATGTTTTATATTGAACCCACATGTTTTAGATCATACTCGTTATATTAGCAACATATCTCTCTCTATATAAACGGCAGTTTGTCTGTGTGTGTTTCTGTGTGTCTGTTTGGTTGTACCCTCACCCTGACCACGGCTTTCAACCGATTCTGATGAAACTTGACACACACATAGCCCAATGTCATCATTCAAAACTAATGCAGCGAAAATTTTGAAAAGTTCCCCCAGTTCTGAAAAAAATCGATAAATTCGACATGGGGTCGAGAATCAGAAACACAAACCACAGACTGTCTAGGGGACGCAACTCGACCTTTTTAACTCTCAAAAAAATTTACCATCATTTTTTTCCCATTTTTTTGCTATTTTTTGGCTATAACTCTCTAAAAATGCTTTATAGTTATTTCCCTTACAAACCTGAGCAACGCCGGGCGATACTGCTAGTACTACAATAAGAAGGGGCGGTTAAGAATAGATTATAAATCAATCGGCTCTTTCATCGAGTCTTTGCTGATTGACTCCATTTGAAGACCCAACAAGGAGAACTCGCCTGCAGTAATACCAGCATTTTAGATTGAACTGAATTGTATAACAATTAGCTGTACGTTCTGTATTATTCCATCGACCCATCCGAGCAAGTCAAAATATTCAAAGCTAATAAATTATTAGCTGATCATTTTCTGAATCACAAAGATCAAGAGAGTTGATGCCGCTTTTTCCACATTGTTATTCAGACGACAAATAAACCTAACATTGGACAGAGAGAAATATAAGAAACCTAGGAAGTCAGTGATTCAATACATCAATAAAAATTAATACAGAAGGTTTTAGGTTTCTAGCAGAACCCTTCACCTTGAAGCGATGCATGTTTATTCATTTTGCCAGTTAAACAGATTGTATAACTGACTAGGTGGACGATCTGTCGTAGATTTCTCATTGTGAGATATCTTGAACTCGACAATGAATCCCTACGAAATACCTATATCAATGAAATACATCACCTTTCAGTACCTAATTAGTACTTGAACGATAAATGGATCTCAACTGTTGATAGATAAGTGTCTTAACCATGAACAAAACACTGAATCAAAGAACAGATATAAATCATTTGATGAATGAATGTTTGCTTGTTATGTATCTCTGTAAAAGCGATCAACCAACTTAATCGAGGCAATTAACTCTGAATATATATATATGATAGAAACAAATTTGCTTTATGAGACTTAGATAGCAAAACAACATAGAAATATCAACCATCGAAAATTTATATCGAGAAGATATAAGCACATTACCTGCAGATTCACAAAATATATTCATTAAAAATGTTGATAAATATACATTGAGATTTTGTCAGCGGTAATACAGGAAAAAAATCTAGCAATAACTATTATAGATCATGATCTCATTTAATAAAGCTTTGGTTATTCATACATGTATTTACATAGCAATAATATCAGTAAAATGTATTTGTCCCCTCAGCCTACTAGAAATAGTTGCCGAATTTCCTCTCATATCACGCTTTACTGTCTTAGAAAAAGGAAGGACTTGTTTGTATAAAAGACAGGGTTGTTTTTGGCTAGAACGTAACTGACAAAGGATCAACTCTATCAGGCCTTTGTTCCTTCTCAAGCCATGCCTGGCTCATAGGGCCGGTTTCCTGGTTTCCCTGGCGTATAGGTTTCCCACCTGGACGGGATGCAAGAGGAAAGCGTGAGAGAAAGTTTTGGCGAAAAAGTCAGCAGAAGTTCGCCATTACCTTCAGCCAGAGCCGCGTGGAGCTTAGGTGTTTCGCTCATAAACACACACATCGCCCGGTCTGAGATTCGAGCCCGCGATCCCTCGACCGCGAGTCCACTGCTCTAGCCACTAGGCCATGTGCCTCCACCTATTAGGACTTGCCTGGATCTAAACATCAAGAGCAGCAGCACCAGCAACGTGCCACCGAGAAAGGAAAATTTATAATTTAGTTCTCAACGGTTTTTTTGCCTATGAACCTCCTCCATACCTATCAAACTCTGGTTGACCCTCATAGCAATTCGATGTTTAAAAACTAGTTTTATAGAAAATTCTTTCAAAATTTCTATTTTGTTTTCCACACATTAACCTGTGTAGGTTGAACTATGTAAAATGTTAGAGAAAGAAACTTGGCTATTTCTTGAAATATATACATCTAAAGCAAAAATTTTCCACGAGCCCTTAACATACTACTGCGGGTCCCCAATTCATAATTTTGCTTGCATGGACTTCCAAAATTCATATACGGATCTTCAGAAATCATGTGGACCCCGACTGAGAAACAGTGATTTAGAATTTAGAATTTCCGATGCCATGAATGTTACCATCAAATTATTGATTCGTATCTCTTCATCATGGGTTCAAATTTTTACCCGTCTTTAACTCTGTTCTGGAGTAAGCTAATAACTTTTCGACTATTCAGGTAAACCTTGCAGATGAAATATTTTATTATTAATTACATTTCGATGGGTTAAATCACCAAATGGCTTCAGAAATATAAATCTAATAAGGCCGGATATTTTCAGAGGAGTAGGCTACTCGTTGCTATGGACTCAGTACTTGACCGGTGCTTTATTTTATCGACACCGAGAGGAAGAATGGCAAAGGAGACTGAGTCGGGAAATGAACTCAGAACGTAAAGAATACCGAAAAGCATTTTTCTGACGCTCAAACGAGTCTTAAATATAAGCTTGATAGTGATTTCTTACAAGGTTCCAGATTTAAAATAAGGCTACAATCAATTTCATTTGATTGGTACTTAATTTTACAGACCCCACTTGGAAGAACAATTGCTAATAATAGCTTATACGATATATATATATATAGTCCTATATTTATGGACTGCCATATTAGCTTGGCAATAACTATTAATATCCAGTACCGCTGCCATTGTCTCCTTTAGAGAGACTTAGAAATAATGATAACAATAATAATAATAATAATGATAATATATATATATATATATATATTAGAAAAAATGAGGTAATCAGATCGGATGGTTCATATTTATAGATATTTATTTATATATTACATTTTTTACATATATATCATATCATTCAGATCATATCATTCGGATTAGCGCTTTCTCCCAATCGAGTGGGGTTTTCAAATCAAATCAATTCCTTGTGGGTAATTTGAACATTTTATAGTTTCGTAGTAGTGGTGGGGAGGAATAAGACAGTATAAAAGGGTGAGGAGAAGTGAGACAGAGAAAACATGTGTGTATGTGTATGTGTGTGTGTGTGTGTGTATGTGTGTGTGTGTGTATGTGTGTGTGTGTGTGCGTTTGTATCTGATAGGGAAGAAGAAGTATTATTATTCCGTTGGCCTACTGGACCTCCTGTGGTTTTCTAAGAATTTTGGCTCTGCTCTCTGTCCAGTCTCGTGTCACTGAGTGTGTGTTGTGCGTAGGCTGGCCGGACAAATGTCATTTGGGGTCACACTTTCTATGATCGTTTTGTGGAGGTGTGTGTGTGTGTGTGTCCGTGTGTATTTTTGTGTGTGTGTGTGTGTGTGTGTCTCTGTGTGTTTGGAGAAGGAGAGAGAGAAAAAGAAAGAGAAAAGGGAAAATAAAAATAAAAATAAATATAAAAATAAAAATAAAAATAAAAAATAATTAAAAATATAAAAAAAAAAAAATAAAAATAAAATATAAAAAATAAATAAAAAATAAATAAAAATAAGGGAGGAAGTGGAGAAGAAAAAAATATTTTTGTGTGTTGATATTTATACCAATACATATATATATATATATACACACACAGACTTATACATAAAATATTTGAAAAAAACCTTTTTATCGGTTCAAAATGAATAACCAAATTACACCATCTTGAAAATTGTATATCATAGGAAAGTTAAAATTAAAGTGACAATTAAAAGGTAAAGATGGAAGTAAATTATAAAGATAATAATATAATATAATGTATATAACAGGCAATACACATATCTATACACACACAGATATATATATATATATATATACATATACACATACAGACATATCCTAAATGTTCTACTATATTAGATTGTAAATCGAAAGATGTGTCCTTCAATGTCACTATATATATATATATACATGCTTACACATGAAATATTAGAGAAAAATCCACATTCTATCGAATCAAAATGAACAATCAAGTTACACCATCTTGAAAATTGTATATCATAGGAAGGTTAAAATTAGAATGACAATTGGCAAGTAAAGATCAAGTAAATTGCAAAAACAATATAATGTATATAACAGGTAACATACACACACACACCTATATACATACACACATATATTAAACGTTCCACTGTATCATATTGTAAATCGAAAAATTTGTCCTTCAATGTATGCTGAGTAAAGTTTCAGCCATTTAATTTGGGGGAGAACTTAGCTATGAAATGTTTTTCCATATTCCTCCTGAAGGAGGTGTCGTTCTTCGGACACTTGTAGAAGGGGAATATCTTAAATTTTCCTTCTCCACATGTAGCTAGGTGTGTGCTTAGTGGTATTTTGCGTAGTTCTTCCTGCCGAATATGTTGTCGGTGGATCCTAGCTCGCTGGCACAAAGAATTACCAGTTTCACCTACGTAATTCTCCTTGCACGTGGGGCAGGTTATGCAGTATATGACGTTCTGCGTCTTGCAGTTCATATCTGCATTTACTTTGAATATGTCACCATTTTTAAATCTTATCTCTCTGTTGCTCTCTATGTATTTGTAGGTGGGGTTGCTGCAGGTCCCACATCTACCATCTCCGCACTCTTTTGCAAAGAATTCCGTTTTAGTTCTAAGAGAATTTCGCTCTTATTAGGTGTTTTTTTAGGTTTTGCCTGTCGTTACTGTTTTTTATGGTATATTTGTTTAATATGTTTTTCATTTTGGGGCTTTGTAAGGCTATTGGTAGGTTTGAATGTATGGTTTGGAAGATGTTGGTAACTCCAGGGTTGTGTGTGTTTATAAAAGGGATAGTGTTTTCTTTGTTTTTTTGTTTTGGGTGTCCTGAGTTGTGTGATGTCTAGTTTTAATGCTCTTGTGATTCCATTTTCTATTAGTTTAAGGGGGTATTTTGCTCTAGGAGGAAGCTTTTGAGTTCATCTAGTCTTATTAATCGTATTGTGAATCAGTTACTATATATATATATATATATATATATATATATATAGATTATATATATATATATATATATATATCACGTGATCACGTAACCGACCAGGCTATCAGATGTTGCTACACATCGCTGTTACAATGCGCTTTGCTTTGTTTTAGCCTTCAAATGCCGCCACCCTGCTGGCTAAGCGAGCAGGCCAATATATATATATATATTTATGTTTGGACTTAAAGGATAGAGCGCATTGCCAGTGTGAAAGGACCGGTCTTGAATCTGCACCTGTGGAAAGAAAAAAAAATTAAAAGTAAGAGAGTGGTCTTGCCCTGTTGTTCAGGCTACCCATGGCTTTTGTGGGTTTTCCCACGAGTGGCCTTTTAGAGCACCTCCCCCTATTAAGAGTTTTCTTGTTTAATAACTTTGTAAATTAATGTGTACATGACTATATTGACTTTTATGTTAATGTTATGTCTTTTAACGGAATTATTTTAGTTATGTTTACAATAGTTTAAGCGCATTTCTACTGTTAAGAGGACGAAAAGAGAAGTTTCTGTGCGTGTATTTTCCGGTGTCAGAAGGAAAAAAAGTTTAATTGTATGCAAATAACTTCTGCATCTCAGTATACTCTATTGTTACTTACTGTGAAATTGGATATGATTATTTTCGTAATCTTTGACTGCTCACTA
>NC_043013.1:32256701-32259201 GCF_006345805.1 Octopus sinensis | reverse complement strand
AGACGTCGAACTGCTTTATCTTTGGATCAAGAAGTGTCTTCTGTTAGTGGAAAGAGTGTATCCGATCAAACAGTTCACCGAAGTTTGAACCAGTGTGGTCTTCATGGATGCATTCCTCGTAGGAAGCCTCTACTCACTACCAGGCATAAATCAAGTCCTCTTTCTTTTGCCGAAACCTATGTGAATAAGGGGAAGGAGATTTAGAATAAGATTATTTTTTTCTGACGAGACTAATATCAACTTGTTTGGGTCAGATGGTATTAAACGACCAGGTGAAGATAATAGCGACAAATGCGCATATATATATATATATATATATAATATATATATATATATATTATATATATATCATAAAAAAGACCCCTTCGGTTATGAATGACCATGAGATTGCACTTGAAAACTTACCCCACGAAGCATAAGTCTGGGCAAGGTTTCCTCTGCTCTCCACGGCACCGATGTTATCGAACCGTAAGGCAAAGGCCGATACAGCTCGGCGCCAGTAACGTTGTAACTCATTTCTACATCTGAGTGAACTGGACCAATCTGAAATACTATGGATGTATGAAAAGTCTTGAGCCTCACAAAAAAAAAACAAAAAAAACATGGTACAAGACTTCTGATGAAGGTGCAAGACTTCAAAGCTCAAAACTTTTCATACACGCCTCGTAAAGTGTCTTGCTTAAGAACAAAACACACAACTAGGTCCAGGAATCGAACTCACTACTGCATGATTGTGAGCTCAACCACTGACTATGCGTCTTCACACACACACACACACACGCACACACACACACGCACACACACACACACATACCCTTATGTACTTGCTTTTCTGTATAGCCTACTCCATGCATGCGTGTGAGTGTGTGTTCGTCTTAATGGTTACGTGCTTGTTTATCTAACTGTTCATTATGCTATTTCTTTCCTTGCATGGCTGCAGTTATTTACGTGTGTGAGCGTATGAACTTATGCATAAGAAGCCTTATGAACTCATACATCATTATTGACCAAAAAATTCAGTCATTCTAAATAAAGAATATTTTATTAATGCTTTCATACTAAATAATCTTTGGTTGACGCTATTCTTTTTACTTTCCTCTTTCCTCTACTTAACGTTTATTTCTAAATACGTATTTACATGAAAATCGTATTTCATTTCTGTATTTCTGTATTTCTAAAAAGTCTCTTAAATTTTATCTTTTTATCCTTCACTCACCAAATCTTTAAGTCTTATGACTTTCTAACTCTACCCTTTTTTGCTATGGCGCCATCACGGAAAGATAATCCTCTGTGCTTGTGTTGAAACTTTTTAGGCTCTTTTAGGAAATGTGAGTAGAAGTTATTCTCAAAACAGACACATGTCTTGACTGGTTGCGTTAGCGTAGACTTCACTAAAGTTACCCGAGGAACAAGCCATGGTTAAAAAAACAAAAAAACAAGGAAACATGACAACTACAAACTAAGCTGTATATTTGTATATGTCAGGATTTGAACTCAAAGTATAAAACTACACAAGGAATTCTGTCGCAGAATTCAATAATTCTTTTCTACTCTAAATCTTTGGAGAGGTGGGGGTCCAGTCGATTAGATCGATTTCAGTACACAACTAGTACTTGATTTATCGACCCCGAAAGGATGACAAGCACAGTTGACCTTGGCCCAATTTGAACTCAGAACGTAAAGACATACGAAATACCTATTTCTTTACAACCCACAAGGGGCTAAACACAGAGGGGACAAACAAGGACAGACAAACGGATGAAGTCGATTATATCAACCCCAGTGGTGCGCAGCAGCTGGTACTTATTTTAATCGACCCCCGAAAGTATGAAAGGCAAAGTCGACCTCGGCGGAATTTGAACTCTGAACGTAAAGGCAGACGAAATACCGCTTGGAGGATTTAATAATTATGCTAGTCAATCACTTTAGACTAAGCGCTTTATTTACCGACTTCAGAAATGGGGTGGGGGTATAAACTTGAGCTCGATACGATTCGAACTCTGAATGTAACGAAGCGAAATAAATACAACTCAAGGTATTTCATCACTTTATCGCTCATACACACACACGTCTCCCAATACAGCTATATAGATATGTGAATATATACATACACACACACACGCACACATACACACACACACGCACACCACACACCACACGCACACACACATCTATTTATTTATTTTTTACTTGTTTCTCTATATGTATGATATATCTATATATATATTATATATATATATATATATGTATGTATATATATATATATATATATATGTATAGGTATATATATATATATATATATGTATGTATGTATATATATATATATATGTATGTATATATATATATATATATATGTATGTATATATATATATATATATATATATGTATTATATATATATATATATATAGATATATATATATATATGTATGTATATATTATATATATATATATGTATGTATATATTATATATATATATATATGTATGTATGTATATGTATG
>NC_043013.1:32214201-32249201 GCF_006345805.1 Octopus sinensis | reverse complement strand
GGTGCAAGCATCTTTTAAAGGTTCTTCACACAATTTAGCTCGTCACCAGACCGGTATTTCTGTAGCTCACTGTAAGGCGATCATATACCTTCTTTCTCTGTTTTCCTTCGTTTCTTCCTCTCAGTTGTCCAGTTGGTTGTCACTAAGTCGCTAAAGCTTTGTCCTTATTTTCTTGAGGGATTTTCTGATAATTTCTGCTCGACTAAGCACGTCAACGTTTGATCCTCTATTAGTTTACTCTTTTACTCTTTTACTTGTTTCAGTCATTTGACGGCGGCCATGCTGGAGCACCGCCTTTAGTCGAGCAAATCGATCCCGGGACTTATTCTTTGTAAGCCCAGTACTTATTCTATCGGTCTCTTTTGCCGAACCGCTAAGTGACGGGGACGTAAACACACCAGCATCGGTTGTCAAGCAATGTTAGGGGACAAACACAGACACACAATCACACACACACACACACACACATAATATATATATATATAATATATATATATATACATATATACGACAGGCTTCTTTCGGTTTCCGTCTACCAAATCCACTCACAAGGCATTGGTCGGCCCGGGGCTATAGCAAAAAACACTTGCCCAAGATGCCACGCAGTGGGACTGAACCCACAACCATGTGGTTGGTTAGCAAGCTACTTACCACACATCCACTCCTGCGCCTATTTAGTTTAGGACATATTCAGAAATATATCTTTGCAGAATTTATATGATTTTGCACGAGTTTGTTGATGTTTCTGGTCACCCAACTCCATATGTAACGATGGGTTCTATGTGTATCTCCAAGAATTCTTTTTCCAGAAATTCCTTTTGAGAGCCGTTTATTCGACAATATATATTTAACGTCGTCCAAACCGCCACTTACTTTCTTCAATGTTTTCCCACCTGATACAATGGAGGTTTTCAAATATTCAGAACTATCGACTTATTTCATGATTACTCCATTAAAACTTATATTGCAAATTGGTGGTCCTTTCTTGAGATTGTCCTCGTCAAGTTCATCTTTTCATTCTCACCATTTTCAGAAATAACTGTGTTGTCCTTTCTGCAATGTTGCCATGAGGACTACAACATCTGTATAACAAATACTATTGATAATTTGCTCTCCTGTCACTAACTGGGACACGCTTTATAGATCGCGCATTTATTTGTATAATAAAACAGGTTTTGTGATAAAACAGCCCTGCTGTAACTCACTGTTTGCCTTCTCATATATTCTGCTTTAATTTCCAATTTTGGATATTGTTGATTGCTGCCAATAAATGTTTTTGTTGATTCGTAAGTTCTTCTGTCAAGATTTATATAATCTAACATTTTTAATGATCTTTGCACGGTTTTCTGTATCAGATACTCTCGTAAAGTCATTCTACTTTCATTGATGTTTCGCAGAATGTCCACAATATGCTTTTAATATAGATTTGAAGCACGAAGGTTATGCTTTAGTGTTTGAGTGTCACGACTTGCTCTAAGATTTTTGGCATGTGGTTTCTACGAATGATGGTTCTGCGTAGTTCACGTTTTGTTGCTTAGAAATATTTTGGCAGTGATGCAAATATTGTGTCAGACATTTCAAAGGCTGAGAGAGAGATGCCTTTTGAAATCTGTCCAGCTTTCAGAAATTATTCAGTTGGCTTACTATTTTGTCAATTCCAAACCTGAAGATTGTCTTTTAGATTGTAATAGACGGCTACTACAAAATTGTGATAAAGGACATTCTACAATCTATATTATAGAATATCATACAATTAATATTGAGAGAATATATAATCTGAAGGCGGCGAGATGGCAGAAATGTTAGCACGCCGGGCGAAATACTTAGCGGTATTTCATCTGTCACTACGTTCTGAGTTCAAATTCCGCCGAGGTCGACTTTGCCTTTCATCCTTTCGGGGTCGATAAATTAAGTACCAGTTACGCACTGGGGTCGATGTAATCGACTTAATCCGTTTGTCTATCCTTGTTTGTCCTCTCTGTGTTAAGTCCCTTGTGGGTAGTAAAGAAATAGGTATTTCGTCTGATTTTACGTTCTGAGTTCAAATTCCGCCGAGGTCGACTTTGCCTTTCATCCTTTCGGTGTCGATAAACCAAATAATAATAATAATAACATCGAAAAATACCTTAGGAATGAGAATCCAGGTTCGAAATTTCCCCAAGATATCTGATGAAGGCTGGACGGTATATCAGCCGAAATGTTGTGTTAACAACAAACAAGATGAGGACAAATATCGTCAAATGCAAATAATGTAAATAATTCCTCATCTCTTAAATATAGAACTGTATTATATAAATATATATATATGTATGTATAGATGTATTTATATATGTACATATATATATATGCTTACATATATACATATGTATATATATATATATATATATATATATATATATATACATATATGTACATATATAAATACATATATATATTTACATATATACATATATATACATATATATGTATACATGTATGTATGTATAAGTGTACTGTGAGAGCGGAATAATCAGTTATATGGGAGAGAGGGAGAGAGAAAGAGGGGCAGATTTTCTGTTTATATAGTTATATATTTCAAACTCGTGTCTTTTCAGTTATTGAAGTCGTATAGTTTTATAATTATCATGTTGGCAAAATATTCAAAAGACGTATTTCCTTCATTTTCAATTCATAACAGAAAGAAGGTCCTTCTACATAGTTATTATTATATATATTACATTTATTTATATCATTGTAATTGTTTTTATTATTGACAGCCGTATATTTATTTCATACACAAATTATGATAATGATTAATCTGGTTATTTTGCGGTTGAACAATCAGACAGGGTTTTTGTTTGAAGTTGAGAGACAACAGCACAATTAAAAACCGGTTTATCGTTTCTGAACTATATGTACGTACATTATGTGTGTGTGTGTGTGTGTGTGTGTGTGTGTGTGTGTGTGTGTGTGTTTATTTATACACAAATATAAAATTGGAGATGGACGGGCTTTATATTGTACTCTACGTTCCAAACGGAATATAGAATAACTGTATATATATATATATATATATATATATATATACTATATATATATATATATATATATGTATATATATATACACACACATATATATATATATATACATATACATATATATATATATGTATATATATATACATACATATATATACATATATATATTATATACATATATATATACATATATATATACATATATATATATATACATGTATACACACACACACACACACACACACATACATATATATATAGGCGTAGGAGTGGCTGTGTGGTAAGTAGTTTGCTTACGAACCACATGGTTCCGAGTTCAGTCCCACTGCGTGGCATATTGGGCAAATGTCTTCTACTATAGCTTCGGAGGTGGATTTGGTAGACGGAAATTGGAAGAAGCCCGTCGTATATGTGTACATATGTGTGTATATGTTTGTGTGTCTGTGTGTGTCAATGGGATATTTGGCAAAATTAAAAAACACCAGGTCTCTTATATCTATTATATTTTATATATTTTTGCATTTTTTTTAATATCATTAATGTTTTTGTAGTGTTTTTGTCGGGATTTTAATGTCTTTCCGGTGTTTGCGATATATTTTATCTTAAGTAGCTAAGAAGCCTACAGTTTTTACTTTCATCTGTTTCATGTAGGAAATGAGATTACAGCTAGATAGCATAGTATTGTAAGTTTGATTATATTATCTGTTATATTTGTCTTCTGCCTATGCTGAAATGATGCACATATGGCCAGGTGATCGCGCGAATCAACTGATCAGGACAGAACGTATCTTTATCAGGAGAGGTAAAGATCAAATTAAGAACTCTTTATATCGTGTGTAACACACATTTTCCTGTTCACAACCATGTGGCTTCCAAATAATTGGTGTGTACACACGCCAACGAATATTTGCCATATTTCAGTTGGCGAAATATGTGCTGAAAAACCTGAACTAGATAACATTCTTGCAGATGTATAATTCTGTAGATTATATATTCTTTTCTACTCTAGGTACAAGGCCCGAAATTAGATCGACATCAGTACGCATTTGGTACTTAGTTTAGGATGAAAGGCAAAGTCGACCTCGGCGGAATTTGAACTTAGAACGTAAATATAGACGAAATACCGCTAACCATTTCGCCCGGCGTACTAACCTTTCTGGCAGCTCGCCGCCTTGAATAATCTTTTCTACTCTAGGTACAAGTCCCGGAATTTTGGGGCAGGGGGCCAGTCGATTAGATCGACCCCAGTACGCAACTTTTAGATTGAATGTAAAATCTCTAGGATAATAATAATTGTTCCTTATTTCTTTAATGCCCACAAGGGGCTAAACACAGAGGGGACAAACAAGGACAGACAAACGGATTAAGTCGATTACATCGACCCCAGTGCGTAACTGGTACTTATTTAATCGACCCCGAAAGGATGAAAGGCAAAGCCGATCTCGGTAGAATTGGAACTCAGAACGTAGTGACAGACGAAATACCTATTTCTTTACTACTCACAAGGTGCAAAAAACACAGAGAGGAAAAACAAGGACAGACAAAAGGATTAAGTCGATTATATCGACCCCAGTGCGTAACTGGTACTTATTTAATCGACCCCCGAAAGGATGAAAGGCAAAGTCAACCTCGGCGGAATTTGAACTCAGAACGTAGTGACAGACGAAATACCGCTAAGCATTTCGCCCGGGGTACTAACGATTCTGCCAGCTCGCCGCCTTAATAATTGTTCCTATTTTAGACAAAGGGCCAACAATTTTGAGGGAGGGGAATTAGTCAATAATATTGTCCCCAGTACTTAACAAGTACACCATTTTGTCGATCGCAATGCATTGAAAGGCGAGTTTTACTTCGATGCGATTTGAACTCAAATGGTAAAGGGAAAGAAATACTGCAAAACGTTTATTCTGAAAGTCTAACAATCTTGCTAATAGTAAACTGGGTGGTGGGAGGGAAAAAGGTATTCTGTTTCAAAAATTCAAAATTGGAGGTACCGTGGAGTAACAAAAGAAGTAATTGAAATCGATTGAATCAGTTACGCTTGATCTTAGTGCAGGAGTCGCGAAAATTAATTCAGGAACACACACACACAAACACACATACACACACTCGCACACATATACATACACGTAACGTCTTTTTCCCCTTGTGGAGCATAGGGCCTGAACAGTTGTTTTCCACAGTTGCCTTACCTTCTTTTACGCAACAAGAACGACCCGTTTGTCGACCGGATTGTGACTTGTGATGAAAAGTGGATTCTTTACGACAACCGATGATGCTCAACTCAGTGGTTGGACGCCGACGAAGCTCCATGGCACTTCCCGAAGCTAAATTTGCACCATAGTGACTGTTTGGTGGTCTGCGGTCGGTCTCATCCATCACAGCTTTTTGGATCCAGGCGAAACCATTACGGCGGAGAACTACTGTCAGCAAATAGATGAAATGCATAAGAAACTCCAACAACAACAGCCAGCAGTGGTCAATAGAAAAGGACCAATTCTTCCCCACGACAACGCTCGGCCACACGTCGCACAACTGACCCTGCAGAAGTTGAACGAATTGGGCTACGAAACTCTGCCTCATCCGCCATACTCACCAGACCTCTCGCCTACTGACTATCACTTTTCCAAGCATCTCAACAACTTCCTGCGTGAGAAATACTTCAAAAACCAAGACGATGCCAAACACGCCTTCAACGACTTCACCGCCACCAGAACGCAGGTTTTTACGCTACTGGCATAAATAAAGTTGTTTCGCGTTGGAAAAAGTGTGTTAATTCTGATGGTGTTTATTCCGATTAATAAATTTTTGTTTCAGCCGAGATATGTGCATCTGAATTTAAAGGTTAATAACAGTAAGAACTTTCTTGACAACCTAATATACGTGTTTGTGTGTATATATATATATATATATATATATATATTATATATATATATATATATATGTACATCTAATATAGGATAAAATATTTTCTAAAAATTTTTTTATCAATGGCCAGCATATTAAAAAATACCTTTAAAGGTTAAATTTATAAACAACTTATAAACAAGGGCAAAAGAAAAAAGTGTTTGGCATTAGAAATTTCTTTCTTTTGCCCTTGTTTATAAGTTGTTTATAAATTTAACCTTTAAAGGTATTTTTAATATGCTGGCCATTGATAAAATTTTTTTCGAAAAAATTTTATCCTATATTAGATGTAAATTTAATAGTGTCCACTTCCGGACTCTCTCACTCTTTAAGAGTTTTTAGTTCGAATCGCACGTGGCTCGAATGGGCTGGAGGATTCCTATTGTGGATATATTTGGGGTACTTAGTTGTGCTCATGACTTAGTGTTTGCTTCTTCCATGGGTGAGTAAATATTTCATTTATTCCTTTGCCGCATTTATCACTGATGAAGAGAAGGTTCTTATGAACTAACTCTGAAATCGGGTCCGATATGGTAATAACGGAATTTTTTAGAAATTTCTGTCGGCTTTCTTCGATGAATTATATGGTTGTGGACGATGTGTCTAGTTTCGGCATATTTGGTATTAGAAACTTTTTCTTTGGCCCTTGTTTATAAGTTATCTATATATATATATATATATATATATATATAATAATAATAATAATAATAGAGGGTTCACGAAATACCAGCTTGCTAGATATAAAAGTTAAGAACCTCAAATAGCCTTATTGGTAATTGATATACCTAGTAATTATTTTGAATTGGTGAAAAACTAGTCAACGCGTAACGGATTCAGAGAGGCGTGTTGGATTTTTCGTATTAGGTATTGCAAAACCTACTGAGGAGAATTAAGGCTTAACCCAGAATTCGAAATAATGATCCAGGTGTATCAAGTACCTTATTTTACAGCCATTTGATCGTTTGCTCGACTTCTGCTGGCTCGTTTTGTTTTTCAGTATGATTGGTGGCTAATTTGAGGTTTTTAACTCTTATATCTAGCAAGCTGGTGCTTCGTCTAACCTTTGTTATAGTTATAATTTTTATTGTACAGCAATTTAACGCTATTATTGCTTGCTGGCCACTTATATTATTGCTGTTATTATCGATTATTCATATTTACTGCTGATAATAATGGTACTGCTGCTGCTGCTGCTACTACTACTACTACTACTGCTGCTTCTGCTGCTGCTGCTTCTGCTGCTGCTGCTGCTGCTTCTGCTGCTGCTGCTGTTGCTGCTACTACTACTACTACTACTACTACTGCTGCTGCTGCTGCTGTTGCTGTTGCTTCTGCTGCTGCTGTTGCTGCTGCTGCTGCTACTACTACTACTACTACTACTACTACTACTACTGTGTATATGAATATTAATTTGAATATTTACTTATATATATATATATATATGTGTGTGTGTGTGTGTGTGCGTGTATGTGTGTATGTGTGTTCGAGTTCGGCTTTTGTGTGTTCAAGGTTATCTCCCATCTACAACAATGCCGTCCAAATAATGAAATTTGAATAGTTGGAACCAAAGTAAACCAATTATATATTTTTGTAAAATAAATTTTCAGTAATTGTAAGTTATGCATGTAAACTGCAAATTATATTTAATAAATAATGAATAAATTATCATTAAATATTCATGCTACACAATATAACAGCACTCTAATATATTTAAATATCTTTTACAAATGATGAGTATGAACGTACAAAAGTAATTTCATTAATGTTATTTTTTCGTCTAACCACGGTTTTTCTCATCTTGCAGTGGAATTAAATTATGAGAAAAATGGCTAATTATATTATCTTAAAGAAAACTTGTTGTAAACATGTAAACTACAACTGCGGCATCCTCTTATGTATAGGCGTAGCTGTGTGGTAAGAGTCCTCTACTAATGGCTCGGACTGACAAAAGCCTGGTGATAGAATTTGGTAGATGGAAACCGAAAGAAATCCGTTGTATATATATAAGGCAAATAAGAAAATGGAGAGGATATACAATGGACAAACATCAGCCAGTAAACATTCAATTGTATCTAATTATTAAATGATTATAAACAAATTAACGAATGAAATAAGCCAATAAATGCATAAACAGATACACATACACACACACACATAAATACATATATATATATAGAAACAAATGAATAATAAAAGATGAAAACACGATGTGTACCGCAGCCTCCAGAAATTCCTCCTGAGTGAGACTTTATTCACCTACATACCAGAGGATGGAATAACTGACGTGGATTATATTAACACCTTTATTGAAGTCCTTACCTTACCTTTCCTTACTATGTCTATCACATTATTTCATTCTATTTTACCCTACTCTGTTTTTTAACAGACTTTCACACATGTTAGTTTCCTAACATTTGCACCCTATGAAGAAGCTTAGGGGTACATTCATTATCCAAACACTATCCAATGTCTATTGATCCCTGTATATCACTGACGGGGTGAAGATATATTGGAAGTTTTTGTTGCCTCGTGGTAGAAACGGCCGTAAGGAATTAGTACCTGTACACTCATCTATTATTATTCATTTGTTTATATATATAATATATATATATATATGTGTGTGTGTGTGTGTGTGTATGTATATATATCTGTTTATGCATTTATTGGCTTATTTCATTCATTAATTTGTATCACGTACACATGTTTATAATCATTTAATAAATAGATATAAATGAGTGTTTACTAGCTGATGTTTGTCGATTGTATACCCTCTCCATTATCTTATTTGCCTTATAAATCTTGGGTAAATTTCTAATTTACTCTCACCCATACAAAAATACCCAATTGCGATATTGCCATGCAATAGTAAGCACTTGGTTATAAATAATTAGGTACACATTCAGTAGTATACTGGATATTTAATATCCCTTAGACGGTTTCTTAACCCCTAACTCATACATACATACATATATATATATATATATATATATATATATATATTATATATATATATAGAGAGAGAGAGAGAGAGAGAGACATAAGTATAAATATTTATGCTTATCTGTGCATATATCTTCGCGTTTGTCCCTATTACTGCTTGACAACCGGTGTTGGCCTGTTTACGTCCCCGTAATGATTTGGTATATAAATGTTATGAGATTCAATAAGATGATTAATTTTTTCAGTTTCAATGTTTATTGTTTTCGATTTTGTTTTGTTTTATTGAGGGTTAAATAATTTTTTTAGGTGGAGAAGATAACCAAAAGTTCCGATATTTTTCATAAAACTTGGGAAGATAACCCAAGTTTTTAATAGGGGTGAGATAAGCAAAAATTACCCCGTGTTGAAGGGACATGTTAGCCATTCCAAAGTACGCAAACGTCGTTAACTTTACCTGAGAGCAAAATTTCAAAATTTTGGTGGCATCAACTACGACCTGATCACTAACGCTATTTGAACGTGAATGTAGAGGAATCGAGTCAGTGATCATTTCGTAGTTGGTGCGACAATTTTAACACCAAATAATAAGTGCTTTAAGTGAAGTCAACGTTAACTAACTTAGTGTGTTTTTGAATGGTTAATTATTATGTCATGCACGCCGCAATTATCTATCTATCTATCTATCTATCTATCTATCTATCTATCTATCTATCTATCTATCTATCTATCTATCTATCTATCTATCTGTCTGTCTGTCTGTCTGTCTGTCTGCCGGCCTGCCTGCCTGTCTGTCTGTCTGTCTGCCTACCTGTCTGTGTTTGTGCATGTCCGTTCGTCTTTCTGTCAATCTGTCTGTCTATCTATTTATCTATCTATCTACCTGTCTGTCTCTGTTTGTCTATCTGTCTGTCTCTGTGTGTGCATGTCTCTTTGACTTCCTGCCAGTTTATCTATCTATCTATCTATCTATCTATCTCTATCTCTATGTATGTACGTGTGTGTGTATAAACACACACACACACACACACACACACACACATATATATATGTGTACACACACACGCACATCTATATGTATTGAAATAAAAAAAAAACATAAAACTATTCCAATTACAAAACGAAAGAAAAATACAAACAGACTATGTTGTCAATGTTACAATTTTCACACTGCACTAAACATGATTAATCATTGCCGAAGTTGGTGCGACAAGCAGTCGAAGAATCTCACTTCGCAATCTGGCGATCCCTGATTCGAAGTAGTTCTGTTTAAAGTCGTTCTAAACTTTATGGACAAAACGTGTTTTAGATCTCGTAACAAGCATCTACATTGACCAAACGACACCGAAAATTTCGGTTTCTTTGTTATTATCTCTCAAGTTTGATGAATTTTTACTTTCGATTATTTTGGTCCGTGACATATACAGTATGTATCTGTTAATTGATTTTTATCCACCGGAACATCGATATAACAAAACCTCATCCTATTTCTCGATCACACGTCCACCTAATCTAATCTTATATCACACACACTTTATTCTATTGCTATTGTCTTGTCTTTTTTTTACTACTACTACTACTACTACTACTACTACTACCACCACCACCACCACTACCATAACCACCACCACCACCACCAATACTATAACTACCACCACCAATACTACTACTACCATCAGTACCCTCACCACCATCATCACTACCACGTCTACTACTACTACCACCATCACTACTATTACTGCTACTACTACTACTACCACCACCACCACCACTACTACTACTACCACTATCATCATCATCACCATTATCACCACCACCACCACCATCACTACTATTGCTACTACTACTACTACCACCATCACCCAACACCACCACTACTACTACCACCATCCCCAACCACTGCCACAACCACCACCACCACCACCACCACCAACACTACTACTACTACTACTACTACTACTACTTTTTACAATGTTATCAGTGAAGGTATAAACCACGACTGAGCCAAGTACAGCAACAACAGCAATGGAAACAAAGACATCAGTAAGAACGGCGGAAATAATATATAAATAAAATAAATAAATCAGTAAATAAAAGAATAAAACTATAAAACAAAATAAAGCTGCAGCAGTTGCAATGAAGGCAACGAAATAACATCAGCAACTTAACGCAACACAATTTAAAGCGAATTCGATAAAAGTAGATTTCATACAAGAAAACGTTTAAAGATAACACCGCCATTGCTTCTTCTCA
Organism: Octopus sinensis; assembly: GCF_006345805.1. Taxonomy (NCBI): domain Eukaryota; kingdom Metazoa; phylum Mollusca; class Cephalopoda; order Octopoda; family Octopodidae; genus Octopus; species Octopus sinensis. The sequence continues at coordinate 32,238,086 of NC_043013.1, read as the reverse complement.
CCTCGTCTCGCCTCGCCTTGCCTCGTTTTTCGAATCTCCTCTAATAGAAACGAAGAAAACAAAAAGCCTGATTATACCAATAGTAATACTAAAAACAAAAACAAGATTTTCGGAAAGAAATTTCAGCAAAACTTTCAGGATCTGTTTTTCTTCAAAAGCAAACTAGAATTGACTTCAGAAATGCACTTAAGTCTCAGCCAATATGAAAATGCTTCATCTATGAGGATCTGAATAGGCTTTCTGACACTTTTCTCTCCGACTCTTATTAAAAGAGACTTACAGATTGCAATTTTCAATAGAATAGGATCAATTGGTATATTTTCTTTACTTGTTACTCGTTTTTCTTTCCATTCCCTTGTTCATTTTTCTTTAAAGCAATCTCTCTATTAACTTCCAAATTTTTCTTTCCATTCACTTTCTTTCTTTCATTGTAACTAATTCCATGTCAGGACTTTTATTCTGTCCCAGGAGATAACGTTTCACTTATTTCTCGTGTTTATCATTCCTGTAGTCTCTTTTGCAAAATTCTACTTTATATTTTTATCTTGTTCTCAAATCCTAGAATGGCCTGCAGAGATCCAGAGCTCTTTCTCTCGCCCCCATCTCACTCTATACATATATATATATATATATATATATATATATATATATTATATATATATATATTATATATATTATATATATATATATATGTGTGTGTGTGTGTCTCACACTACGCTTGACAAACGGTGTGGTATGTTTATGTCTCTGTAACTTAGCGGTTTGGTGAAAAATACTGATAGAGTAAGTACCACACTTAAAAATAAAAGCATTGCGGACGATTCATTCGACTAAAAGTTCTTCAAGATGGTGCTCCAGAATGGCCACAGTCTAATGACTGAAACAAATAAAAGATAAAAGGTAATATATATATATACACACACACACACACACACATACACACACACATGTATATGTATATGTATATATATTTGCATGTTTGTGTACGTACTACGTACATATGACTATCTATTTATCTCTCTATTCATCTCCCTCCCTGTCTATCTATCTATCTATCTATCTATCTATCTATCTATCTATCTATCTATCTATCTATCTATCTATCTAACTCTATCTATCTATCTATCTATCTATCTATCTATCTAACTCTATCTATCTATCCGTCTATCTATCTATCTATGTATCTATCTATCTATCTATCTATCTATCTATCTATCTATCTATCTATCTATCTATCTATCTATCTATCTATCTATCTATCTATTTATCTATCTATCTATCCGTTTAGTGTTGGTCATCTGAAAGCATAGTACTCGATACCAAACTAAGAGTAAATAATAATCGAGTTTGCGTCTTGCTTCTCTGGGTTCCAATGTGTATTAACAGAGTCGTCGGACAAGTTAAGACCGAAGAAATATTTGAATTCGCATTTGTAAATGCAAGATCCCTGTCTTTGCTATAAGAATGGAGAGGAAATGAGACAAAAGAAAAAGAAGGAAAAATCTAAAGAAGAAAAAGAAAAAAAGATAGAGGAGACAGGAAAGTATAAACAAAGAAAATAAAAGAAAAGAAAAGGAAGAAAAAAAATAGAAGAAAGAAAGGCAGATGAAGATGAAAGGCGTTGTGTGTTTAGATAAGGGTATGAAATGGGATTGGCGAGTGTTTAGAATGATCAAAGAATTCAATGAAAAGAGTCAATAGGAAAATAGCAGAAGCATTGATGGTTGAACTTGTAACAAGCAGGGATGGAATTAGAGCTGGAAGGACCTAACGAAGCTAATAAAGAATTGCCCTTTTTTTTCAGCTAAACTACTGAACATTTTGAAATTTATTATTTCCATCCGGTTGTAAACACCGATGTTCTTGTTTTTAGACACTTCGTTGAACTGTGTAAGTACAAGTAGCTTTGAAGAGAAGCGTCACGGTTCTTACTGTTGGTGTTTAATTCTAGGTACACCCGTAATTGACAAACTTCTTTCTAACCGCAACCGGATCTCTTTTTCAATGAAATTGTCCAGTGTGTCTCTCTTCCTTTTCAAGAATAGCATATGAGTAAGATTTAGCTACTATTTTTAGCAGCATGAGTCGCCGCATAAGGGCTCTGTCATTAGTTTTGAATATATTGACAAACTTCTTTCTAACCGCAACCGGATCTCTTTTTCAATGAAATTGTCCAGTGTGTCTCTCTTCCTTTTCAAGAATAGCATATGAGTAAGATTTAGCTACTATTTTTAGCAGCATGAGTCGCCGCATAAGGGCTCTGTCATTAGTTTTGAATATATTGTAGTAAGGCGGCGAGCTAGAAGAATCGTTAGCACGCCAGGTAAAATGCTATCTAGTGTTCCATCCGTCCTTACGTTCTGATTTCAAATTTCGCCGACGTCGACTTTGCTTTTCATTCTTTCAGGGTCGGTAAAATGATTACTAACTGAGCACTGGGGTCGATGTAATCGACTTATCTCCTCCTCAAACCTGCTGACCTTATGCCAAACTTTGAAACCAATAAATTACAGTGCAGGAGGGAAAGCGGTGAGCTGGCATAATCGTTAGCATGCCGAACGAAATGCTGCTAAGCATTTCGTCCGTCAAAATGTGTAACCAATATATTGTGGTGTAGGGTATTAGTATAGAATTAGAATTTAATTTAATAATTTAGATATTTCTAATATGTTGATGCTTAATCTACCTTGAAGCGCAGTGGAAAATGTCCCATAATCAAGGCAACATGTTTAAACAAAAATAAAAGCCAATATTTTCGTGCTTCAATTCAATGTTGGTTTATGCCTCAATGTCGGTAACAGTTTTACACTGTTTTCACATCAAATATTTAATTTCCTTTATGCAAACGTGCAAATCTTTTGAACATTTTAGCCACTTGTTGTAGTTGTTTTGTTGTATTGTCGATATTAGTTGCCGTGGTAGAGGTGTATAGATATTAGTGGCGAAAAATTGAGTTGATATTGCGATGGAATATCAAATTACAGAAGGAGGGGGTCAAATCACAGTAAAAAGGGTTTCAGTGTACGTAAGTCTACAAACCCATGTTTAGCTGTCTGCGATAAATAGGCACTAGATAATCTGGAAATTGCCTATAATATAAAATACAAAATCCGGGAAATATATATTGTGGGTTTTCATTGATGACATTTAATCTCCTGGAAAAAAACGCTTATTTAAAAACAAGCCGCGGCTGTGTGGTAAGAATCTTGTTTACCAGCCACATAGTTCTAGGTCCATTCCCACTGCATGGTATCATGAGTAAGCATTTTCTACTATAGCCTCTGACTAACCAGAGCCTTGTGAATTAATTTGGTGACAGAGACTTAGAGAAGCCCATCGTATATATATTATATATATATATATATATATATATATTATATATATATATATATATATATAATATTATCTGCCTCTAATGGAATTTCTCCAATATTTCATGAGTATAACCTCACCCACTAAGATGTCTAGAGAACTCATATGTATTTTAGCTGATGAGTACGGGACACTTTTATCTGCTGCAATTTTTGCAACTTGTAATAAAGCCTGTCTTTGTATGAAACAATTGTACTAAAAACTAATCCATTCTTGTTGCTTCTTTCTCGTATACATATATATATACATATATATATATACATATATATATATATATATATAATATATAATATATATATATATATATATATATATATACATACATATATATATTATATATATATATATATATATTATATATATATATACATATATTATTCCAAAAAATAAACGAAGAAAAACACAAGAAAAAACAATAAAATGGCGAGGACGTGGTACATGCAAAGTATTAGTAGACGCTCAGGGAAGGAAAGAAAGGTAGTTTTACGTTTCGAGCAAAGCTCTTCTTCAGAAACAGGAGACAGAGGTAAGTCCAAGAGAAAAGGAAGACGGAGGAAAAAAAAAACTGCCATGGATTTGTGTTTGTGCGTGCGTGCGTGTGTGTGTGTGTGTGAGTGATTGTATCTGTTTGTTTTTACCCCACCGTTTGACAACCAGTGTTGGTACATTTACGTCTTCATTATTTAGCAGTTCGGTAAAAGAGCTTGATAGAATAAGTACCAGGCTCAATGATACATTGGACTAAAATAAAATTCTTCAAGGCAGTGTCCCAGCATGGCTGTAGTCTAATGACTGAAACAAATGAAAGATAAAAAGATATGATAAAACATAGGAGTGGCTGTGTGGTAAGTAGCTTGCTTACCAACCACATGATTCTAGGTTCATTCTCACTGCGTGGCACCTTGGTCAAGTGTCTTCTAATATAGCCTCGGACCGACCAAAGCCTTGTGGGTGGATTTAATAGACGGAAACTGAAAGAAGCCTGTCGTATATATGTAGATATATGTATGTGTGTGTATATGTTTGTGTGTCTGTGTTTGTCCCCCCAACATCACTTGACAACCGATGCTGGTGTGTTTACGTCCCTGTAACTTAGTGGTTCGGCAAAATAGTCTGATAGAATAAGTACTAGGCTTCCAAAGAATAAGTCCTGGGGTCGACTTGCTCGACAAAAGTCGGTACTCCAGTATGGCCGCAGGCAAATTACTGAAACAAGTAAAAAAGTAAAAAGTAAAAAGTCAATGTATTTGCCTGGTGGAAAAAGAGACGCGGATATTTTGTTTCCTTTTCCACGCGTTTGTGTACATTGACTTTATCTGCGACTGCATCTTAATGCATGTAATAACATCGCGAAATGACAACTAGTCTAAATTTATAATACCTACTAGGAGATAGCAGGTGTTATACTTCTTTTGCTGTTGCTGTATGTAATGTTAAAAAAAAACTCAGTATAATTTTCGGAAAGAGCGGAGTGAAATTACCGCAGGGAATGAAATATCCTACGGTTTGGACAGAGTCATTTTTTTTTAAAGTTAATATTACTTGCGGGAAAATATAAAACAGAGGATGTAAAACTCTGATGTTTTCCTAAATATTTCCTTCCTGTCAACTTTTACCCGAAGAAAACCTCTATAGAAATTTATTGATATTCCACTCTCTACGGCAATTTCTCTGTACTCTTTATGTCACTTCGAAAGAAAAAAAAATACGTCATGCCAACACAGTCTAACACCAGTTTGCTTCCAATCTGTTTTATAAGAATTATTCAGAACTGAAACAGTCACTGTACCTATGTGTGTATAAATATGCGTTACGTTGACTACATAAGATTTCCTCCATGTAATTAATCTTTTCTACTCTAGGTACAAGGCCCGAAATTTGAGGAGGGGACCAGTCGATCAGATCGACCCCTGTACGTAATTGGTACTTAATTTATCAACACAGAAAGGATGAAAGGCATAGTCGACCTCGGCGGAATTTGAACTCAGAATGTAGCGACAATCGAAATATCTATTTCTTTACTACCCACAAGGGGCACGGAGAAGACAAAGAAGAATAGACAAAGGGATTAAGCTGATTACATCGACCCCAGTGCGTAATTGGTACTTAATTTATCGACCCCGGAAGGATGAAAGCCAAAGTCGACCGCGGCGGAATTTGAACTCAGAACGTAGCGGCAGACGAAATACCTATTTGTTTACTACCCACAAGGGCTAAACACAGAGAGGACAAGCAAGGACAGACAAAGGGATTAAGTCGATTATATCGACCCCAGTGCGTAACTGGTACTTAATTTATCGACACCGAAAGGATGAAAGGCAAAGTCGACCTCGGCGGAATTTGAACTCAGAACGTAACGGCTGACGAAATACCGCTAAGCATTTCGCCCGGCGTGCTAACGTTTCTGCTAGCTTGTTGCCTTCCCTCGATGTAATTAATATACATCCACTGATATTGTCATTATCTGTTAAGGATATACAATAAGAATTGCGTAAATATGATAGAAATTCTGTTGGCGGGCAACGATTAAATAGAAAAAATAATTTGAGGCTTACAAATTTAGTCTGCTTGGAGTAGAATCAAGACTCGTATCAGTTTCTCGTTTCGATACATAAATGTCGTATAAAGACAGAAAACAGAGTACGATTGTTTAGTTGATCTAATTTCTGGTATTACTAGCTAAATACTGATAATAAATGTTTCATTTCATCATTCGCTAGTTATCAGTCAATCGAGTTATTAGACGATGTCTCGAAAGGCTATTACTCAACGATTCGTTAGATTTACTGATATACACTATGTATACAAATACACACGAACACACGAACACACACACACACACACACACACACATACACGCTTAGTCATAGCTGTGTGGTTAAGAAGCTTATTTGCAATCATGTTTTTTCGTTTTCAATCCCATTACACACCACTTTGAACAAGTGTCTTCTAATATAGCCCCGGGTTTATCAGTGCCTTAGAAGTGAATTAGGCAGACTGGGTGGAAGACTGTTGTATGTATGTATGTATGTACATGCATACATATGTATCAGTATTGGCTCAGGCCATGTCTAACTTAATAACACCACCTGGCAAAGTTATTCAAATCAGGAATCTGTATCTGACAACATGGCCCACTCGAGGAGAGAGGTTTTGTTTATGGAGCTATATCCGAGTGTAGGAAGTTTATCGGGGATTTTTTGATGGAATTTGTCCAAAGAGTTCTTGAGCTTTATAGGGTATATTTCTGCTTTAATGTGTCTTGGTGTAATGTTAAAGAGAGCGTGGCGTATTGTTGATATGTGATGCGAGTATGATTTATGTGGTGGACGGATAGCACAGGGTCCAAGTCTTGGGTGTATCTTAAAGGTGATGCCAACATCATTTGGGCAATGCGGATGGAATATTTTCCACATCATGCAGATGATGTAGCGTTCTTGGCGGCGTTGGAAAGAATAAAGCTTGAGCTTTTCTAGTCGACCTCAATAGTCAAGGCATGCCATGCCATCTATCTTGTTTTTAATTGACCTCAGAATGTCATCAAGGTAATGCAGAAGCTGCGTCATGCAGTTCCTTTCATTACGGAACCCATGTTGGTTGGGGCTCATCGGTGTGTTGCTTTCAAGAAAGTGGGTTATCCGTGACATCACCAACCTCTCAAATATCTTGATGATATGAGAGGTAAGCGAGATCGGCCGGTAGATCGCTGCAAAGGACTTGTTTCCCTTTTTGAAAACTGGGGCAACAGACTGGACAGAAAGTTCTCAGAAATATAACCAGCATCCAGTAATACATACATACATACATAATACATACATACATACATATATAATACATACACACACACATATATATTATAATATATATATATATATATATATATATATATATATATATATATATATATAGTAAGCAATTAAGGGTTTAGCAACGAATGCCTACCACACACCGATTTAGAAATAGCAGTCAAAGAGATTATAGCTATTTCTTCTACTAAAAGGGAGATCACAGTAAAGGCACAGCATTTGAAAGGCAAACACAAACAGGCAAGAAAGAATGAATTAACGGCAATCTATCATACAGTTTTAAGTCACCTACGGACGTACGTTTCGAGATCAAGTCTTAGGAAAGCGTAAGAATTAGATAACTCTACCTTACCCAGACTTCTTCTTTCATCAGCGCAGGATACAAACATCATGAATGACTGAATATGAATTTTGAGATACTAGAAGGCACCAACTCAACTCAGTATCAGAGCGAGCTAGAAGCCACAGCTAGTATCACCAAATTCAAAGTATGAATGAAGCTTGTGTCACCAGTCCCTTCCCACCCGCGTGTAGCCAAGACAAAGTGCTGTGGTCATTTACTGGGATGAATATGGTATGAGTAAACAAGAAGGGTGAAATTAATTAATTTGGAATAATTATCAATTACACCAAGTAGTCTTCGGCATGTAAAAGCCTCATATATATATATATATAAGAAAGTTTGTTTGGTAAAGCACGTGGGTGAATATATAAGAAAATAGTAAAGAGTGAAAAAACGACAGAAGGCTTAAATGTTTAAAAAATATATATATTGCGTCAAAATGTCTGGAGAATATTGGAAAATTTTTCCAATATTCTCCAGACATTTTGACGCAAAAATAGATATTTTTTAACATTTAAGCCTTCTGTCGTTTTTTCACTCTTTACTATTGTCTTATATATATATATATATATTAATATAATATAATATATATAAATATATAATATATGTATATATATATATATATAATTATGTATGTATATATATATATATACATATATAGATTAATAATAGAAGGGTAAAATTTATTATTTATTTAATTAATCAATTAATTAACATTCTACCAAGTAGATCGGTACGTTAAAATAACCTTTATAGGTAAAATTATCCACATTAGGCTTCACCACATATTGAAATTAGAAATAGGAGTTTAAAAAAATTCCCTTTCTGCTACTATAAGAATCTCCATGACGGTAAACATACTTTTTTACGAAGGCAAAGAGAAAAACAATGAATAAATCCTGGTCTTGTTGATTCACTGTTTTTCTCGTTGCCTTCGTAAAAAAGTGTTTACCGTTATGGAGATTCTTATAGTAGCAGAAAGGGAATTTTTAAACTCCTATTTCTAATTATGGTATGTGGTGAAACAGCTAGCTGAACCCTAATTATGATTACACACACACACACACACACACACACACACACACACACACACACCACACACACACACACCAAACACACACACACACACCAAACACACACACAATATATATATATATATATATAATATATATATATATATATATATTTATAAAGGCGTGTGAGTATGTATAACACCAGTGATGCCTAGTTTCTAATCCGGTGGAATACATTGTAAATATATCAGTAGTTACACTTATGGGACTGTCAAAGTATGCAATCAGAATAACTACTATTATATACAATGGCTGAGTAAATAATATCTCCTGATAAAAGAGGCGATATCAAGAGTCAGGGTTTGTTGTAAGTGTGACGGTATGTCAGTCCACGTCCATTTGGGTTTAAACATATTGTATGAGAAGTTAGAGTTTACTAGTAAAGACCACTGAACTCAGTATAATAGATGAGTTGCAGGGATGACTTTTAATGCCTCTCTGGTGTTGCTAGAAAAGAAAAAAAAAGAAAAAGAAAAAAGAAAATCCTCATCTACATTTACTTGAATAAATAAATAAAAACGAAGTTATCCAAGATGCCTTTTATGTTCCATAATAATTTCAAATCTTGATAGTAAACCTCCATTTGTTTGTACAATAATTCATAAGGTCTACGAAGAATTTAATTTTTTTGTTTTTAAGTAAAAAGGTAGTTGAAGGGAAATAACTATTGTAATAATTATCGAAATCCTGTCGGTTCACTAGCCTGTGAGGAATCTTTCTATTAGAAACAAAAGCCACATTTGTTATGTGACAAAAAAAGAGGAAAATTATAAAGTAGCGTTAGATATCCAAATTATATAATATTGGTTTCAGATTTTGGTACGAGTCCAGCAAGGGACTCGAATGAGTTGGTAAAGCGATTATATTGACATCAATGTTCAACTGGTAATTATTTTATCTATCTTGAAACGATGATAAAGGAATTTGAACTGAGAAAGTAAAGACGGAGGAAATGCCTCTAAGCATATTTCCCGGCGTGCTAACAGTTCTGCCAATTCACCACCTTTATATAATATGTAATATCATATAATATAAAAACTATGTGTTATATAGTTGGAATTTACAAAAAAGCAAAAAAAGAAGACAGGTGTGTAAACAAGAAACAGGTGTATTAGTTTAACGCTTGGGAAGGTTAGAAAGTCTTTTACGTTTTGAGCCTACGCTCTTCAACAGAAAGGAACACGAGAAAATAAACAGAGAATGAAAAATGCTTTAGTGGTTAGCAGTCGATCATGGTGAATGTTATTTATAGAATTATTTCAAAGTCCCGAAGGACAAATTGTCCCGAAGGACAAATTGTCCCGAAGGAGATCAAAGAGGAAAAGGATCCCATCAACTTTAAACAGAGTCTGGATAGATTCCTTCAAAGAATACCAGATAAGCCACCCATAATTGGATACAACTCACCCAACAAGAACTCACTACTTGAACAAAACTTGATACAACTCACCCAACAAGAACTCACTACTTGAACAAAACTTGCCTTAAACAGGATTCGCAAAATCCTATCAGATGGTGCTATTAAGTTAGACATGGCCTGGACCAATCTTTGGTCGAAACATATCTAAGTTTATCTAAGTTTATCTAAAGTCGTAGATAAAATGGTATATATAGAATTATATCAGTCGTAGATATTATGTCATATATAGAACTATACCATAGTCGGAGATATAACGTTATATATAGAATTATTTCAAAGTCGTAGATATGTTATATATATAGAATTATATATCTAGTCTTAGTCATATACAAATATCCTAGATATCGAAATTATGTATCATATATAAATTATAAAATAATCTTAGATATGCAAATTATACAATATTATATAAAATATGTATTAACGCTCGATAGCCAAATTATATCATATTATAAATAAATTTATATCATAGTCCTGGATATCCGAAATCTATGAGACGTCTGGAATGCATTTGACCAGGAGCTGGCAGAAACGTTAGCACGCCGGGCGAAATGCTTAGCGGTATTTCGTCTGTCTTTATGTTCTGAGTTCAAATTCCGACGAGGTCGACTTTGCCTTTCATCCTTTCGGAGTCGATAAATTAAGTACCAGTAGCGTACCGGAGTTGATCTAATCGACTGGTCCCCTCCCCCAAAATTTCGGGCCTTGTGCCTAGAGTACAAAAAAAAAATTCCAGGGATAAAACAACAATGACAGCAACCCCAGAAACAATTCTAATGAATTATAATGAAAAATTATAATGAAAAATGTATTTAGTCTGTATATTAGCACCGTACAATGTAAAATTTTGGGTGGGAGAAGCGATTCTGTGACTCGATATTGATTGTTATTAAAAACATTATTAATTTTCGCACCCACTTATGCGTACGTATTCAGCCGTAGCCAATAATCGTCGAGAGAAATCCGTTCCATCAAGTTAGTTATTCCTTAATAAATTAATTATCAGAAGAAACCGGTGGGCTAAAGAATATTTTCATCACTGTGTCAATAAGTAGGAAAGCTAATGGAAAACTTAAGAGGATTTCGCAGGTTTTAATAGGATATTTTGCCGTTGGACACAAGAGAAGAAATCTGATTACAAAGGGTACGGAAGACATCGATCAAAGCATTTTATACCCGTTAATTGATGGATGCATTCTTAATGAAGGTTGTGGTTTAAAGCTATATCATGTTCATCAATCATACGGCTAATTAAGAAATGATTTAAAATATATTTGTAACAAAACGGATACACGATAGTATGTGCCGAAAACCTTATGTAGCAGGTATTATTGCAATATTTATTTATATTGAAGAGAAAAGCTTTGGTTTTGAAAACAAACATTAAGAATTCCTTCAGTTCCATACCATGATCACAGATGATCACAGTCTTTCAGTAATATGGCATGAAAACGTATATTTGCAAATTATGCACCAGAACAATTATGCTTTCTTAATACTAAAGCTCTGATAATGTTATGGCAGTTATATAAACATGATGTAAATATAGGCTTCAAATTTTGGCACGAGGCCAGCAATTTCGGGTAAAGAGTTTGACTTTGGTTGACTTTGCCTTTCATCCTTTCGGGGTCGATTAAATAAGTACAAGTTACGCATTGGGGTCGATATAATCGACTTAATCCGTTTGTCTGTCCTTGTTTGTCCTCTGTGTGTGCAGCCCTTTGTGGGCAGTAAAGAAATAAGATTGCTTGGAATAAAGAGAATAAACAATGATTTGATGCAAGCTAGGGCTTGGTCAATTCAGGTCGAATTGTCTTAACTCCCATCACACATGATGCATCTCAGAGAATCTATGAGAAGTATCTTAGCACTAACTAAAAATGAGCCAAAAGGAAACTCTTCGTTGTTTATCTACTAGATAGAACTAGCACCTAACATCGCTTAAATCACGTCCTACCATCTTATAAAGAGGACCCTTTGGATAATAAGGTCTGATTACACATTAAGCCTGAATGAAATCGAAATCGATGAGGCCTAAAAATACATTGAGATATATATCTGATTTATATGAGCAGAAACTAAACAACACGATCTAAATTTATTTTTAATATAGGCCTAAAGCCACGCCGAGAAAATTCTCACCGGTATATCTTCCTTCTTTATGTTATGACTTAAGATTTCACAGACGTCCACTTTGCCTTTCATCCTTTAGTAGTTAATAAAATAAGTACCAGTCGAGCTCTGGGGTTGATGTAATCGACTTAGCTCTTCTTCGAAATTGCTGACTTTGTGCCAAAATTTGAAGCCAATATAGACCCAAAGCCTCAAATTTATAGGAGTATGGTTCATTATATCAAAATACCTATGTGGTATGTTTTTTCTCGACTCATAATGAATACAATGTCAAGTCGACCAATCCAAGATTTGAAACCAGAACTTAAAAGTTTGTTACTAAATACTTCTCTAAGTATTCAGCTAAATTCACCTCCGTTATATGATGTTATATGGAAACATGTCCTAGGTTATCGTCGACAACGACGGACCAACTAACTAGCGAACTATATAGAAATATAAGAATTAAGAAGACATGATCCACCGATGCGAAAATTGGTGCAAAGTTACCATGATACAAGATATAATAACCCATCAATATGAACGCTATGAATAAATGATACAGTCTTTTTATGGTCGGCCAATTTTATCCGATTTATATGCTAAAGTGCTATAAACGTTTCTCTTCGTGCTTTCACATTTTAAATAAAACTTCATTTTTCTGTGCTGAAATTTGTACATGTATTAAATTCTATGAAAGATATTATACACACACGAAATTGCCTAATTATACGTAATCGATTTGGAGTGAAAGTCTAATAACCGTGTAGTAACCATTGATCAACAGAAAAAAAAAATGGCTGTAAGTAAGTATTGTAATTGCCCCCAGCTATGATAAGACACAAGTAATTATGCAAATTATCTAAAACCTGACACTTAAAAATTCTAGTGGCTAATATTATATTATACACAGTAGCACCAATGATACTTTATTTTAGACAAATACACAAGTGTCTTTATTCTTCCACAAAGAAATTTTGGTTTCAGCATTGCTGGGACATGATTATGTTTTATTTATGGCTAAAATGATGTTCTATACTGCTTCATACCGTGCGTCTCTACTCATTGCTCAACGCCAATAAAAACGTCTCTACTGTAAATGCATCTCACATTTTCCTTTATACACTCTACTTCCCTTTCGTATTGTATATGTGCATGTGCGTGTTTGTGTATATATATATATATATATATATATATATTATATAGCTATTTGTATATATATATCTATAAATATATATACATGTATATATATATATACATGTATATATATATATATATATATGTGTGTGTGTGTGTGTGTGTGTGTGTATGTGTGTGTGTATGTGTGTGTGTGTGTGTGGTGTGTGTGTGTGTGTTGTGTGTGTGTGTGTGTGTGTGTGTGTGTGTGTGTATGGTGTGCGTGAGTGTGTAATGTCAAATAAAAAACAGTCGTTAAAGCAAAACTGACAGGAAAAGTGTCTTTCATAGCTTCGGAGTTGGTGTCCTTTTCATGAAAAGTAGAAAAAAATCTGGGAAGATTAAGAAAGAGAACGAGAAATAATATATTACATACATACTTTCATTCACACATACATACATACATTCATACATCTCATACATACATATATCCATAAATGCATACATACATTCAAACAGATAGGCAGACATGCATAAACACATACATATATCGTTATGTATATTCTACATATACACACATACACACATACAAGTAAATATAAAGATACATATAGTTTTGTGGGGATACTTAGAGTTCAATTGATGGCGTAGCCATAATCATATGGTGATCTGATGAGGTACCTTTCGTTATTTCTATTAATATCTGAATATATTCTTGTATTGTATAATGCTGAGCATACATATTAATACAAGCACGTACACATAATTTCTTCCCTAAGGAAATTAATGTTACATGAAGATGGTTGCGAAACGGCCGTAATCCTTTCGGAGTTACGCAGTTAGATTAAATATATATTCACCTCTCATACCTGCTTACTCTATGGTTATATATATATATATATATTATATATATATATATATATATATATATATATGTATATATATGATATGTGTGTGTCTGTATATACATATAATATTTATATGCATATATGTATCGCAGGAGTGACTGTGTGTAAGAAGCTTGCTTCCCAGCCACATGGCCCTAGATTCAGTCCCACTGCGTGGCAACCTTGGGCATATCTCTTCTAGTATGGCCTCGGGCCGACTAAAGCCTTCTGAGTGGATTTGGTAGACGGAAACTGAAAGAAGCGCGTTGTATACATGCATACATACATACATACAAACATATATACATGCATGCATGCATACATACATACATACATACATACATACATACATACATACAAACATATATACATATGTATGTATATATATATATGTATATATATATATATATATATATATATATATATATATATATAGTGTGTGTGTGTGTTTGTATTTGTGTGTCTGAATTTGTTCCCCCTCTATCGATTGACAACCGATGTTGGTATATTTACGTCCCTATAACTTGATGTATTTACGTCCCTATAACAAAAGAGACCGATAGGATAAGTACTAGGCTTACAAAGAATAAGTCATGGGGTAGATTTGTTCGATTAAAACCCTTTAAGATATTGCCCCAGCATGGCCGGCGTCATATGACTGAAACAAGTAGAAGAATAAAAGAATATGTAAATACGTACATATGTATTTATATATATATATATGTGTGCGTGTGCGTGCATATGTATTTAATTTATGTCATATTTTGTATTCGTTACTGATATTTCAAAGTATATCGCGTTGGTAATTTGAGTTATATCTCTTGAGAGACTCATTTCCTTGTTATGGACAAAATATATATCAGTTAGGTTGTTACACTCACTATCGCTCGATCGTGGGTTCGATTTCGTGATTGGGCGGCGCGTTGAGTTCTTGAGTGTCGTCTGTCCCCTAGCCAAGCAGGATGGTGTCATTTGAATGCTAAAACAATGCAGGCATTGTGACCAGCGATGTGTAACAACATCTGATGGCCTGGTCGGCCACTTGGTCGCATGATATATATATAGTATATATAAAGTGGCGAGCTGGCAGAAACGTTAACACGCCGGGCGAAATGCTTAGCGGTATTTCGATTGCCGTTACGTTCTGAGTTCAAATTCCGCCGAGGTTGACTTTGCCTTTCATCCTTTCGGGGTCGATTAAGTAAGTACCAGTTAATGGGGTCGATATAATCGATTTAATCCGTTTGTCTGTCCTTGCTTGTTCTCTCTGTGTTTAGCCCCTTGTGGGTAATAAAGAAATAGGTATTTCGTCTGCTGCTACGTTCTGAGTTCAAATTCCGCCGAGGTCGACTTTGCCTTTCATCCTTTCGGGGTCGATTAAATAAGTACCAGCTACGCACTGGGGTCGATGTGATCGACTTAATCCATTTGTCGGTCCTTGTTTGTCCCCTCTATGTTTAGCCCCTTGTGGGCAATGAAGAATTAAATATATATAGTATATAAGTAAAGTGTATTTAAGGAAAGTAGAGTGTATATAGGAAAGTATTATTTTTTAATTATACTTATCGTGTATTTGAATTCTGAACGTTTACACTTCTAAACATTGGCATTTTTGAATCAGTATTTCTGCAACTTATGCAATGTGGCAGTCCTAACATAGAATGTCGTATGTTTTTTTTTCTTAACCAAGGCCCCGAAGAGGATTGTATAAATAGATAGAAATTTTTTTATAAACTCACTACTGCATGTAAGTCGAAACAAATTGTTGGCTTTAAATGTGCTTTTTAAAAATTTGTTATGTTATATTATCTTATACTTTTATATAGTATATAGTAATTATATATATAGATAGTATAGCTAAATTTTATATCATTCAATTTATATAGTATATTATACTATATTATATATAAATATATATTATATAATGGGCCGCTCGCTTAGCCAGCGGAGTCGAAGGACAAAAACAATGCGAACGCATTGTGACCAGCGATGTGTAACAACATCTGATGGTCTGGTCGGTCACGTGATCACGTGATATATATATATATATATCTATAATATATATATATATTATATATATATATATAATTCAACATTGAGGGTAAACTTAATTAGTTATTAATCAATTTCACCAAGTATTCAGTATGTAAAAGGACCATTTAAGGCGAATTCAAAATATTACATTAATATAAAAGGGCTTAGTAAAATAAATTACTTTGCCACATACTGAACTCATTAGAAATAGCAGCCAAAAAAGTTTTTTTAGCTATTCTAATACTTAAAGAAAATTTCTCTCAGTAGTGTTTACTCAGAATAACCCACGAAGGTATGGGGGTAAAAAACATTAAAAAATCACAAGTGCAAAGATTATTTGAGAACGTTACGTTTCTAGATCAGCCAAATAAAATTCGACATTTCTTTCGTCAGCCCCAAATTCTTAATTTGGATTTGGAAACACTGAAAGTAGGAACACACCCTTTTGGCGACTTAACACCTCAGACGACCCGTTCAAACTGACAGTGCCAACAAATTCAAAATATGCAAGCGAAGATTCCTGTTCTCCCTCTCCACCCACGTGGGCTAAACTAGCAAACACCATATTTTAGCGGTGAAAACCGAGGCAATAACAGAGAGAAATGAATTATAATTTCAACAATTGAGGGTAAACTTAATTAGTTATTAATCAATTTCACCAAGTATTCAGTATGTAAAAGGACCATTTAAGGCGAATTCAAAATATACATTAATATAAAAGGGCTTAGTAAAATAAATTACTTGCCACATACTGAACTCATTAGAAATAGCAGCCAAAAAAGTTTTTTTAGCTATTTCTAATACTTAAAGAAAATTTCTCTCAGATAGTGTTTACTCAGAATACCCCACGGTATGGGGGTAAAAAACATTAAAAAATCACAAGTGCAAAGATTATTTGAGAACGTTACGTTTCTAGATCAGCCAAATAAAATTCGACATTTCTTTCGTCAGCCCCAAATTTCTTAATTTGGATTTGGAAACACTGAAAGTAGGAACACACCCTTTTGGCGACTTAACACCTCAGACGACCCGTTCAAACTGACAGTGCCAACAAATTCAAAATATGCAAGCGAAGAATTCCTGTTCTCCCTCTCCACCCACGTGGGCTAAACTAGCAAACACCATATTTTAGCGGTGAAAACCGAGGCAATAAACAGAGAGAAATGAATTATAATTTCAACAATTGAGGGTAAACTTAATTAGTTATTAATCAATTTCACCAAGTATTCAGTATGTAAAAGGACCATTTAAGGCGAATTCAAAATATTACATTAATATAAAAGGGCTTAGTAAAATAAATTACTTTGCCACATACTGAACTCATTAGAAATAGCAGCCAAAAAAGTTTTTTTAGCTATTTCTAATACTTAAAGAAAATTTCTCTCAGATAGTGTTTACTCAGAATAACCCACGAAGGTATGGGGGTAAAAAACATTAAAAAATCACAAGTGCAAAGATTATTTGAGAACGTTACGTTTCTAGATCAGCCAAATAAAATTCGACATTTCTTTCGTCAGCCCAAAATTTCTTAATTTGGATTTGGAAACACTGAAAGTAGGAACATTATTTGAATTACCCTCAATTGTTGAAATTATAATTCATTTCTCTCTGTTTATTGCCTCGGTTTTCACCGCTAAAATATGGTGTTTGCTAGTTTAGCCCACGTGGGTGGAGAGGGAGAACAGAATTCTTCGCTTGCATATTTTGAATTTGAGGGCACTGTCAGTTTGAACGGGTCGTCTGAGGTGTTAAGTCGCCAAAAGGGTATGTTCCTACTTTCAGTGTTTCCAAATCCAAATTAAGAAATTTTGGGCTGACGAAAGAAATGTCGAATTTTATTTGGCTGATCTAGAAACGTAACGTTCTCAATAATCTTTGCACTTGTGATTTTTTAATGTTTTTTACCCCCATACCTTCGTGGGTTATTCTGAGTAACACTATCTGAGAGAAATTTTCTTAAGTATTAGAAATAGCTAAAAAACTTTTTTGGCTGCTATTTCTAATGAGTTCAGTATGTGGCAAAGTAATTTATTTTACTAAGCCCTTTTATATTAATAATATATATATATATATATATATATATATATATATATATATATATATAATATATGTGTGTGTGTGTGTGTGTATGTATATATATATATATATATTATATATATATATATATATATATGTATTACAACAAGAAAGTAATTTTGAACTCAATATAGCTAAACGGACGCTGATAACAATTGCCGTTAATTTTAATGCGATATAATAACTTTTCATATGTGAGAACATTTTATAACCATTGGCTTAATGATTAGAATACTCAGCCGGTATCTGATGGATATTGGGTTCGACTCCTCGTAGTCGCCTGCTGGCAACGTTTTCCCGTCTTCTAAAGGTAATCGCCCAATCTTTCCCTGCTACTTTCACAGTTCGCCATGATACATCGCTAGCCACTAAACCTTTTCTTATTTTCCCACCCTGTTTATTTCTTTGTTCTTTTCTGTCGAAGAGCATAGGCTCGAAATGTAAAAGACTTTCTCACTTCCCGAGCGTTAAACTAATACATATGTTTGTTGTTTACACACCCGTTTTCATCTTTTTTTTAAATTCTCATTATATATATAATGAAAAATGTGTCGCTCAAGAAGGACGTCAGTTTGAACAATTTTCATGATGTTTCATATTTAGATGCTTTTATTAAATTCATTCAGTTATTAAACATAAAAAAACATTGGAATTAAATGGTTGGTAACTTTTGGCCAAACCTGTATACACACACACAACACACACACACACACACACACACACACACACACACACACACACACACACACACACACACACACACATATATATATATATAACAGGAATTTTGACAACTGTTATTCTTATAGAACTCACATATACCAGAGAAAGAATACTAGAACCATTTTGCCACTGATTAGGAAAGATGTCTAATGTAGCTACTTGGTAATGTAATTCGTTAAAAAGATCTCTTTTGAATTATCTTATCAAAGCAAGCAAGAAAAAGAATAAGAAATCCTACAACAGGATGAAAGATACTCTATAATATATTTAACAAGGCCCTGCTTTGTTATATAATTTATATCCTACAAAGTGGCTCCCAGGTAAATATACCATATAAATGTTATTACGAAGCTCATTTATGATGTATGATTAAATGTACGTAGAGAATAGATTGAATTATGAATCGTACCGCAAAAAAAGAACATAAATATTTTTCTCCTGTTCTAAACAACGAACGAAAGCGATGATAAAGAATTGTCTGAAATTCTGACAGCCTCCTTTTTCTCGATATACAATATCTGTACACCACATTCAAACACTCTACACACACATACACGCGCACACACATAGATACACACACACACACACACACACACACACATATATATATATATATATATAATATAATATAATATAATATATGTATAAACACACAGACTCATATAACACAATCATTTACACCTGTTCCAATCAATGTGTATAATCACAGACGCATACATATTAGCATACTTACACATGCATACACAAACATATACATACGGTTCAGCCGTATATCTCGCCCAAGACAACCAAGACCTATTTGGCAATTAGCATCAGAATCATGTATCCACGGAGAAATATAAGATTTGAATAAGGGCAGAGGTATCTAATTAGCGCTCCTATAAATTTCCTTTCAGAGCAACTCGTCTGCCGCGTGCTTTTTCTTGAGCTCCATCTCTCTCCAATCTTTTCTGCAATTCTCTATGTGCAGCCAGATGTTACCTCCTGGGAACATAATTGGTTTAAAACTCAGAGTACATGTGAAAAATGCTTGCCAGTCAACAGTGGAGAAACACAACTATCCGTGATCTAGTTTCATCCAGTAAAAAAGCGATATTCAGAAACGGCGCCGTGAGACGCGTAAATCGGAGGAATGTAGACCATGTTTGTTATCGCACAGTATTTCTGGTATATCACCTGTCGTTCCGAGTTATATTATTACTGATCTAAGAAGTTAGAAACTAGAGAGTGTGATGTTTGTTGACCTATGTAACACTCCTTCATTATATTCCAGCGCATATCAGAATTAATGTTCCTGGACCCGGAAACAAATGACAGATCTTTCGTAGCAGAAAATAAATTACTCGTGTCTCTGAAAATGAAATATCACTACTTCTGTAATTTACTAGCTCATAAAAGCACATGGAAATTACTGTATAGACGGGAGCAGTTGGGGTTCTCTGGTTGCCCCGGGTGAATATGTCCTCCGTTTGTAATGACTTTTAACAAATGTTGTCGGTGTCTGAACTGTGATATCTTGGTCACCTTCGTGAACGTGGGAAAAATGGGGAAAATATATCTAATAGAAACATATTTATGCATAGCCAGAAACAAAAGTGATTGCATAATTTTGTGTATGCTAAGGTGGCGTGCTGCCGCGTTGGACACAATGTTTAGTGTTATTTCTTCCGGCTCTTTGCGTTTCGCTGTCAAATCCCGACGGGATCAAGTTTGCTTCTGATCCATTCGAGGACGATAAGATAGGTACCAGTTAAGTACTGGAGTCAATGTAATCGACTAACACCCTCCTACTAAAATTGCTGACTTTGTGCCAAAATTTAAAACGATAACGGACCTTAAATTGATTTTCGGCGGTTCATGTGTATGCGTATTTGTGAAGTGGCGTGGTGATCGTGTATTTGTTAATGATATTTTTTTTCGCATGCGTTGTTGCCTGAGCGGACATGCAGATTTATATTTCGTCTGACGAAACACAGCTAGATCACATAATGCAGGAAAACAATGCATAAATTGTTTGTAAACACACACACACACACACCACACACACACACACACACACACACACACACACACACACACATTGAAGAAGGAGGCAGTCAAAATTCGGGATAATTCTTTAATAGCGCTTCCGTCCGTTCAATGGAACTCTTTAGATATGATGCACAGAAATTTTCTTCACTCTTCTATACAGATCGAAAAGAGGATGTTGTTTTATTTTGTTTAGAAGAGCAGAAAGAGAAAGGAGGAAGGAAGGAAGGGCGGAGGGGCAGAGAGAAGAAGACAGAGATTGGAAATAGAAACGGAAGTAGAAGGAACCATGTGTCTTGGGATGGTCTTTGACTAACACGTAGTTGATGCTATATGACATTTTAAGATGTGAATTTTGATTTTTTCTCAAAAACAAAAGTCACATGACAAGGAATCAACGAATGAAAAAATTTCATAATCAACTTCATTGACTTGCAACAGTTTCTGACTTGGAAACCAAAATACTCAGAGGTGAGTGTTTGAGCAACAACTTATAGCTTTCTGGGAGCTCTCTCTCTCTCTCTTTCTCCTTTTCTCTCTTTCAATATATATATATATTTATGTGTGTGTGTGTGTATGTGTGTGTGTATGTGTGTGTGTGTGTATGTGTGTGTGTGTATGTGTGTATGTGCATGTTTACAAACAATTTTTTTCTAGCGGTATCATATGAAATTGTCACCCATAATTATGACCCTAGTATCGATCTATTGCAGTTCAATCTGTTTTAGGGTTAGATTTAGGGGTAGGGGAAGGGTATCTTTTTTTCTTCACAAATGTAAATAAACCCAATCTGTTTCTTAAACGAGGAACATATTCATACGGCACAGAATGTTTTTTTTACCTCAATAGACGTCAGTGATTGGTGCATCAAAAAAGTAAAACGGAGCATAATGTGTGTTAAATGTGACGGTAAATCGAGAGGTATTATTAAAGTGTACCGAGATAACATTTTGTTAACATTTCATATTATTTCAGTTACATCACTTTCTCTCTCTCTCTCTTCTCTCTCTCTCTCTCTCTCCCCACACACACACACGCACACTAATAATTAACCCCCTGCTCACACACATACACACATTAACAGTTGTTTCCCTGATCTGTCTCCCGATATCTCTCTTTCTCTCTCACATACACATATATGTATGTATGTTTATATATACACAGAACAAAGCAAAACAATAAATTAACGTAACACAACATTTTCTTCAAGCAATTTGTGAAGTATATTTGTGAAGTATTATTTGCAAAATAATGATGGTGATTTTTTCCGTTTTCGTTAACAGGGAATTTTTTGAGAACCTAATTTTTCTATGCTATTCTCTTGACATATGAAATTTAAGCATTGTCTGCATTCCTTATAGGTCACAAGTGACATATGGAAAATATATTAAATTAATACTGACATTATGATTATCGTAAAGAATATAATTTAACATAAATATTCATGTAACGGTACATAATCATATATATTCTCCTATAAGTCATAACAGACATATTTCTGTTCATGTTGACAGCAATTATCCGCCAAATATTAGTCCTCGTTTTTTTTTAATATATATATTTTCATCAAAATTGTGTATCTTTACAAACAGGAAAATTTCTATTCACCATCGAGCATTTTCGGTAATTTCATAACTAAATTATATCTTGATGTCATAAGGCCATGGCGTTTATTAATCACGGATCGATTATTTAAATAACGCTCAGTTGCAGATATGGAGGATGGCCAGATTTTGTTTATCGATTGAATTTTTCCTATATTTCGTCGACACTAACCGTAGTTTCTTAAAAGAGACAAAACTTGTATATTGGTAAATATGGTACTTCTTAAACACGTATTCATTATTATTTTTTTCTTTTTGCAAGCAAGATTAGTGACCAATAATGAAGGAAAGGGATCTTTTCGGTTTGAACGGCAGTTTTTTTATAGCGGTATCATATGAAATTGTCACCCATAATTATGACCCTAGTATCGATCTATTGCATTTCAATCTGTTTTAGGGTTAGGGTTAGGGGTGGGGGAAGGGTATCTTTTTTCCTCACAAATGTAAATAAACCCAATCTGTTTCTTAAACGAGGGACATATTCATACGGCACAGAATGTTTTTTTACCTCAATAGACGTCAGTGATTGGTTGAAACTGCAGAAATTGAAGAAAAAACAACAACAAATATCTTACAAACTATAGAATTTTCTCAATAAAGCCAAGAGAAAAAGATGTTTTATAAACACATTCTACCAGTATATGAAGTTTAAAATTTTTTACTTACCTAGAAATTATGATAAAAACTGCCGTTCAAACCGAAAATATCGTAAACCAAAGGAAAGGTATATTACGTATTGTACTCCGATAGAGTTAACTCATTCACTCGACACATTAGTATCTTTTTCGTGTCTGGTAACCCTCAACGGAGTGGATTTGGCCTTTAAACACTATGTTGGTTATATAACACTATAAAAGCTGTGATTCACTTGCTAAGACACAAACTAGAGCCCATTTCGAACGGTAATGCTGTTGCAGACACCCACGCACTCCACCTACATACATTCTAGACAACAACAAGTATCTTACAAACTATAGAATTTTCTCAATAAATCCAAGAGAAAAAGATGTTTTATAAACACATTCTACCAGTATACGAAGTTTAAAATTTTTTAGTTACCCAGAAATTATGTTAAAAACTGCCGTTCAAACCGAAAAGATCCAAGGAAAGTACAACCCTGCAAATATCAGAGTTGTACTTTCTACCCTGATACTATCAAAAATACATATTGTTTCGAATCAATCATTTGAACTCGTCTCCTAAAAACTTGTCTTCGTTTGTAAGCAGAACGTTAACAGATAGTCGGAGGTACTGTAATGTTTGAGATAAGTTGCTGACTGCAAGAGAAAGA
>NC_043013.1:32189201-32209201 GCF_006345805.1 Octopus sinensis | reverse complement strand
TTTTACTCGTTGAACAAATGGTTGTTTTGTTACGGATAATTTCGAAACGTCGGGACCGTCTCTACAAATACTTGGGAGAGATGGAAGTCTTGTCTTGCAGGCGACATTTTATTTTAATTTCACATTTTCAATATTCCTCATGTCTTTATCTCAAGAGGAGTTGCAATAGAATTAATAAGAAAAAAACAAGAGTAATGCACGAGAATGCTCTTTCAAAACACACATGAAAGCATACTGCAAATACACACAAACAAATTCAAAACATGAACGAAATAAAGAAAGGCAAAGGAAAAAATGATGATAATGTAACCAAAAGACACGTTCGAAAGCATAAGCCATGAAAATTTAATATCCAAAAAAATAAGTTTGTA
Organism: Octopus sinensis; assembly: GCF_006345805.1. NCBI lineage: Eukaryota > Metazoa > Mollusca > Cephalopoda > Octopoda > Octopodidae > Octopus > Octopus sinensis. The sequence continues at coordinate 32,208,830 of NC_043013.1, read as the reverse complement.
AGACATGAGACAAAACTAACAAGCTTACACGCAAGTGAACACAATTGTTATCAAACGGGGAAAATAAAGAAAAAGGCAACAATTTTAATTTTGTCTACATTACCAGTTGTAGTGGTTTGGAAAAGTTTCTTCGTGACAACAGCAGTAACGACAACGATAACAATGTTACTTATATATAAAAGCAGATGTCACCACTGAGAAATGTACTTCAGGAGAGAAAATGTACCGACAGCAGCGAAGTTTTGATTTTAAGTAGAGACCAAATAGAGCTATGAAAAATAAAATTGTAAAAACTTCATCTCCTTGCTTGAAAATATATTCAGAGGTGGGCATCATGGTAGGTGATTTTTATCCGTGTCCTTAAAGACAACCCTGGTAGGTCTTCAAAGTGAATGTGGACAGAACACCAAATCGAGTGAGGAGCGCCATCCCCGGGGAAACCTTACGGGATCAACAGTCACGCAGGAAAACAGCTGAACCGGAGAAGTTTGGACATTTAAAAAAATTCACTCAATATCTATTCCGTGTCTTCTTTAAATCTTAAAAAAAAAATCATTGTATAACATATTTACCAATCGCCCTTGTCTTTACATAACTGTTTTGTCTATCTGACATATATGGTAATACCTATATATATATTTAGCATCCGTTTTATGTGAGATCACGTGTGATCAATCAAAGTAACCAAAGTAATTGTTATTATTATTGTGCTTTTCTTCTTTCAATTTTGTTTCTATTTCTTACCGAGTGTCTTCCCAATACCTCGGGTAAAGAAACTCATTGTATACACTGACAGGTAATTAAAATAAACACACCAGATTGTTAATTATTATTTTAGCTTGGCTCAGGTTTGGTCTTATTCCTGCTGGAAATTATGTGGATAGCGAGTTACTACCTGTAACCTTAGGTATCAACAAGTTTTCAGCAGTCTTTTAAGTGCTTCGAACCCTCCCGATAACCCTTGCTGTCCCTAAGAGACAATCTTTCTGTAGGAGCTCTACTGGTTGTTCTATTTCATTTTGCTTCAGTTATTTGTCTATATCTTGGCCTACTGTTCCCAAAGCACTAGTTATTATAGGGACGACCGCTATTGTTCGCAGGCTCCAAATTCTTCCCTTTACAAATTCTAAGGGATTGTATGTTTTTGTTTTTCTTCCTCTTCCTTTAGGATCCTGGAGTCAAACGGGCATGATCGGTCGATAAGTAAGCAACTTCGATTTTCCTTATCGATAATCGTTATGTCTGCTCTTTTATTTGTTAATTTCTCGTCCGTTTGAACCATTATTATTATTATTATTATTATTATTATTATTGTTATTATTGTTGTTGCCTGTTTGAATTCTTCTTCTTCTTCTTCTTCTTCTTCTTCTTCTTCTTCTTATTGTTGTTGTCTGTTTGAATTCTTCTTCTTCTTATTGCTATTATTGTTGTCCGCTTGAAATATTATTATTATTATCATTATTATTATTATTATTATTATTATTATTATTATTATTTTTATTATTGTTATTATCATTGTTATTATTATTATTGTCGTTGTCGTTGTTGCTGTAGTTTGTTTTTGCTTTTGTTGTTGTTATTTCATACCCCGAGTGTTCCATTTACGATGTTGATTCCTTCATGAGGTTTCGACCCGGTTTCGCCATTTCAGCTATAAATCCTTGGGCAACACCAACTTATCAGACCAGTTTCTGTTGAGCCAATACCTTGTCAGAAAAGATGCTTTGAAGTCACTTAGAGATCAGGAAACAATGTCATGAAACTTCAAAGGATACTGTTGATCTTATATCTATATATTTTGTCATTTATTTTAATAGATTTGAATCGTTTTTTCTTTAGTTTCCGTGTATATGTTTCCATGTGCAACCACACACACACACACACACACACACACACACACACACACAAACACACACTCACACACACTAAACACACATGCATGTATATATATATATATATATATATTTATATATATATATATATATATATATATATATATATATATATATATATATACACATGACTGTGTGATTATATGAATTATATGAATTACGTGTGGGAATAAAAATATGTTTTCCTGCTTGTATTTCTATGTCTGTGTATGCGCGCGAACATGTGTGTGTGTGAGTGTGTGAGTATCTTTTGTGGAAATATGAAATATTTTATATATAGCCTACAATAAATCTAGTCTTGTCCATTCATACCAGTCTTCCTTGTAAAAGAATCCAGAAGAAATAGTAGACTTGTCATAAACTAAGTTTACTGTTATTATTATTACTTAGGATAGTGTGTTACGTGACACAAACTTAAAATGATAGATTAACTAAATTGTTGTCTTTAGTTGTGTCTCTTTATTTATGAGTTCTAACACTGCCAAACACAATTTTGCGCACTACTCATTCTCCCGGGACTGAGAAAATTAGTTTCTGTGATCTAGTAGTATCTATTAAATCGGTTAACATCTTCTAAAAACATGACAAAGTTTAGGAATTGAGATTATTGTTGTTGCTATTGTTAAAGGAATTATAGATGTAGCGTTTCGAGGCACAGCTAGTACAACAATGACCAAAACATCTTGAGGTATATTTAATTAATTAACTTTCCATTCTCTGTTGAAATGGCAGCAAAGATTGATACTTCTAATATTGGCTTCAAATTTTAACAAAAGTCCAGAAAACTCGAGGAAGTGGTTAAGTCAGTTACATCGACCCAAGTACTAAACTGGTACTTATTTTATTGAGTCAAAAAAAAAAAATTGAAGGTATAGTTAACCTCGGCGGAATTTGAACCCAGAATGTCAATGCAGGAGAAACGTCGCTAAGCGCTTTCCCCGGCGTGCTAACAAGGTTTCCAGCTCGCCGCCTTCTTTATCCTTCTAATGTTGAAAAAGACGTTCTATTGTGTGACTGATGTTGATTATCTATCTTCGAAAATTATATGACTGTACTAATACATCTATCTCGTTTATCTCTAGGGGTTGGTTACGAGAAACATGGATAAATGAACAAGTGATAAATGAACACTTCTACATAAGTTTTAAATGGAACGTATGGTACATTCATTAACCCCAAACTCTCTGCCCACAACAGCGAAGCTTCTATCATCACGTATTTTCTTGTTCATCTCTACCTTTTCCTGTAGAGAATACACTTGTCTGCATTGTTTGTTAAGATTAGGCGCCAACGTATTTTTACCCTGTGCGAGTATGCAAAAGCAGGGTATTGTTTGTCTGTTTGTCTGTGTGTTTTCAAAATTACTGGAAAGCAACTGAACAGGTTTTCACCAACATTAGCAGAAATACTCATTGGGTGAGTGGCTCAGACCCATTATTTTGGTTTGGATATCTTCAAAAGTGGCGGTCGGGTGAATCAAAATGTTTTTTGTTCTTTGTTACATATGCATAAACGATAAAGAGGGAAGATAACTCTTGATGTAATTTTGTTGAAATATGATTTCGTCTGAGAATATATTTATTAAATTAAATTTTATTTTATCCTTGTGAGCGTACAAGGTATGCGTCGCCCCACCCCCGATCCCTATTTTTTCCATTTCCGAGTTAGGCGTTGCTTAACGTGTTCTCTTCATCTAGGATCCGGCTGGGTTGAAGGCTCGTGTTGGTTGACCACATACCACATGGTTACAGTAGATGAGGAGGTATCTTACGGAGACAGGGATTCATTGAAACTCTGCTAGGCGCATCGGTGGGACCCGGGAAATGTACAGACAAATGGTGAATGCAGCAACGTGCTGCAACGGCGCATGCCCTCCACACGCAATGTGTTGATATGTCCGAGTCAGTAAATCCGTATGAAAAGTACGCAACCTCGCATCATAGTAATGGAAGCACAAATGATAGTGCATTCTGCGTATTGTGGGTAGTCGTCGGGGCGTGCTTTTGCGGTGCAAGGAGAATCTTTGACTGACTGCCGATCCGTGTTATCACAGATCTATCCTTCATAAGCATAACACACTTCACAACCAGTGAATCGATTATTACTGTTTTTATTGTTACTGAGAGCTAAGAGACTATATATCGACTGAATATTAGAAGGTTACTGAACAAAATGCAGTTTAGTAGCTAATCCAGTAACCCTATATTTTTCTTCATTTTATTTTTTGTCTAAATATTACTCCATATAATAGATATTTGTAATGTACTTGGCTAAAGTAAATTACATATACAGCACGTCAGAGCTTCTGCTGTGCTAAAAGTAGATATAAAATTAAATACTCGATTGGATACTATAAAATCAGCTTAGAAGATGCTTAGTAGAAGCCAAAAGGAAGCTAATGTCTTGAATGAATAAGTTGACAATAATTCACAACGAAATCGTGGGTACATGAAACTAATTACAGGTTTATTTCCGGAAACTAAGCTGGTGCCAAGTTACAAATGAAAATGATATCAAAGTTCCGCATGAAATATGATTATTTCCCTGTGTATAACGCAATGAAAATTTCAGAGGATGGTTTCAATATATCGAGAAACTATTAAACACTTCTCTATAAATAAAAAGAATCTCCAGTGATCTGTTGAAGGTTTTCTACATGATGGAGTATAATGAATTAAGATTCTGCACATTTAAAGTTTGAGGCAGACTATATTCCCGATGAAGTTAAAAGACATAGCACCATGACAATGCGATTGGTTCCTGAGTTAGAAATAGATTTATCTGCTATGTATTTCTGACAGCTAGGATAACAAGAATAAGAGAAAGAAAAGTCACTTTCTCAAAATAGCACAAAACGCGAAGAATGTAATTTAGCTCTTGGTTCCGCTTGCTCACCATCTATAGACAGAGTTGTATATACGCTTATGCAAGTAAATGTACATACAAATACATCTAGACTACTTTATTTTTTTTGATGTTACAAGTTTGTATCGTTTTTGAAAATGGATGTCCTTCATTGTAAGGCTTTCATTTAAAATCAATTAACATCTTGTTCTTTCTTCAATATTATCCAGTTTCTAGAACTTGTAGTGAAAATAGTACTCCCCTTCACGCGTGACAAAATGGTATGGGCGGTCCGTTATAAAGTCAGTCAGTCAGTCATTGTAGGAGGTCAGCAGTAGCAGAGTCGGAGAGTAGCTGACAACGTTATTTTTGGAGTCGGTGACGACGGAGTGTTTTTTGTGAGTAAGAGCGTTAAATAATTGTTCGTTTATTGCTGTTTGATTTTTGATATTGTTAATTGTTGTTGTTTTATTTTTTTCCCATTGAGGGAAAAATGGAGAAAACTCCAGCGAGCGGCCAAAGTTATGCGGCCGCAACTGGAAAATGATCAGAAGAGGAAACGTTGAAGATAATTGAAATTAAGGTCGAACCAAGGAAAATGAAGGGATGTGAAAAGTTGCTGGAGAAGGATGGAGAGATGTTGAAGTTGATGCCACCTACAGAGCTGACAAACAGTGTGATGAGACGAACAGTTACATATAAAACAATGAAAATAGCAACGAGAAAGATAGAGATTGTGACAGTGGAGGAAATCGAAGAGGTATTGAAAAGCATTAAAAAATTAACAACTTATATAACAAGAGGAAGGGAGTATGCCACCGTGGAGGTGCGCTTTGCGATAGAGGAAGAGGCAATCAAGCACGCAAAGGAGGCAATAAGATCGGAGGAGTAGGTACTTTTGCCGTCGTACTGTGGCAAACGTGTGGCCAGAGTACGAGTAAGCAAATTACCCCCAGAACTAGAAGCATGGCTGATGACAGTCATAATGTTCAACATGAAGGATGGGGCCAAGATATTGAGGGCCACAAGGATTAATAGAATGAACTACTGGGGATACGGAATCGAGCTCACTATCCAGGCAACAATAGAAGCTTTGAATCGGATTGCTGAAGAGATAGTGCTACCCGATGACTTTAGATTAAGAGTGAAGGTAGAGGGCAGGCTGCATGTATGTTTTGAATGTGGGGAGAAAAGCCATATGAAGGCGAGGTGCCCACAGAGAGGACAGATGGAGAAGCAGGAGAGTGCGGAACAGGCAGTACAGGTGGAGATGGAAGAAAATACAACGGAGGAGGGATTCACGGTTGTGGAAAGAAAACGAAGGAGAAGTAGAAGAGTGAGCCCGCCACCAGGTAACCAGAAAAAGAAGAAAGAAGATGTGGAAATGAAAGATGCGACCAGAAGGAAGACAAAAGGTGGTGGAGAAAGAAAGTGAAAAAATAATTGGGATGGTGTGTGAGAATGAGTTACAGAAAGAGGAAACAGTGTTGAAGATGTCGGTTAATTTAGCGAAGGAGAAAAATTCAGGAGTGCAACTATATGAGGGTGAAATAGAGAAATTGTTCAGAGTAGAGACAGAAAAGGAAAAAGTACCAGAAATAGAAGTAAAAATGAGAAAACCAAGAAGAGGAAAAAATAAATGGTACTTCGTAACATATGCAAAAAAACAAAGAGGTGGAAAGAAAAATTGTAAAATTCAAGCATATCATAAGAGTGATGTTACCCACGGATGTATACTCAGAAATATAAAGGTCATTGTGGTCGACAAAGACACATACAATAGATTAGCAGACATACGCGGAAACAAGATTGACCTTTCCGGGATGTTGGTGGCGTTCGATGAACTGTCACTAATAGTTGAACTCAGAGAAGTGGAGCCTTACATGAGGTATTAAAATGGAAAGAAAAAAAGTAAAAAGTAAAAGTGTTTTAATGGAAAACAAAGAGGAAAAAAAGATGTTGAAAGAAAAAAAGTAAAAAGTAAAAGTGTTTTAATGGAAAACAAAGAGGAAAAAAGATGATTAAGAAAAAAAAAAATAGACAAAATAGAACGATTGTAAATAGTGTGTAAAAACGTTCAAATGGTACATGCAGCCATTTCATTTTTTCCACTTTTATATAACATTCATTCTAATTCGTTTTATGTTTTATGTCCCCACTGTGGTGTTGTGTCTGTCCTTGTAGTGTCCCTCTCTGTGTTAGTGGCCGTGTTGCCAAATAAAGAAATCAGTAGTAGTAGAGTCGTTCTAAGAAATTTCAGTTGAAGTCAGTGTCAGTTACGTGATATATACGAGTTCGAGTTACGGTCAAGTTAGATGTTTCAAAGTCATTGTCTTGCGGAGCTCTCAGCGATAGACGAGTCAAAGATAAGACGCGGAATACCGCCACAACATAACAGTGACGGCAAGAAGAGCACAGTGCCGTCAGTAACATACAAGTTGACGAGGATCCACATTATAACAGAATTACTAAATTTCTGAAGATTTTACAGAAAACGCTTTTTAATTTACCTTCGATATTGCATCTCTTAAATATTTCCGAGAAGTATTCGAATCGAAATTCCTTCTTGCATAAAATTTACAGTAATTTTTGCATACCAAAGCACAAAATAGGTTGCCTTAAAAGATAGAAAAGATATCAAATTTAATTAAAGCAGTAAACAATAAAATATATAATTAAAAAAAGCAAATTTAGTCGCTATTGAATTATATACGCAGATATGCATATAATTCAACAGCGACGAAATTTGCTTTTTTATTAATGTGATTATTTCATTCTTGTAGTAGCTGCTTCATTCATTCAATGCCAGTTTCATTCATGCAGCATCTATTCCCTTTACTGTGCCCATTTCATTCATTCAAATGGTTTCTAGTTGATGTCTATGGAGAAGTGTATACGAAACAAAGTACCAAATATGGAGTGGATGTAAATTAAGTTGCTGGCACTAAAAAGTGAGCAACTCTACATATTTACGTACGTGCATTGATATTTTTATTGGTTTGAGGTCCTTCATCTAATTAAGAGAAATGCGTGATATACATAATCGTGCCACGCACTTTGTGAATACTCCCTTTCTGGTAAATCCTAATCGAACAAGCTTAAGATAAGAGTTATTTCACTTGTGACTGACCTGTGAGTGACTTTATGCCGTTTGCGTTGGAATGGCCTTTTTTTCCTGAAAGCTGTCTAGAATGTATGTAGGTGGGGTGCGTGGGTGTCTGCAACAGCATTACCGTTCGAAATGGGCTCTATTTTGTGTCTTAGCAAGTGAATCACAGCTTTTATAGTGTTATATAACCAACATAGTGTTTAAAGGCCAAATCCACTCCGTTGATGGTTACCAGACACGAAAAAGAGACTAATGTGTCGAGTGAATGAGTTAACTCTATCGGAGTACAATGCGTAATATACCTTTCCTTTGGTTTACGATATTTTCGGTTTGAACGGCAGTTTTTATCATAATTTCTAGGTAAGTAAAAAATTTTAAACTTCGTATACTGGTAGAATGTATTTATAAAACATCTTTTTCTCTTGGCTTTATTGAGAAAATTCTATAGTTTGTAAGATATTTGTTGTTGTTTTTTCTTCAATTTCTGCAGTTTCAACCAATCACTGACGTCTATTGAGGTAAAAAACATTTTGTGCCGTATGAATATGTCCCTCGCTTAAGAAGATTGGGTTTATTTACATTTGTGAAGAAAAAAGATACCCTTCCCCCACCCCTAATCCTAACCCTAACTAACCCTAACCCTAAAACAGTTTGAAATGCAATAGATCGATACTAGGGTCATAATTATGGGTGACAATTTCGTGTGACATCGCTAGAAAAAAAACTGCCGTTCAAACCGAAAAAATCCGATTAAGTTACTATTTCTAACAGATCCTGCGACCACGGTGAGGCTTTCTATCCCTCTAACAAAGACTGTTGATTAATGGGGATTATTGATTAAAACTATTTTTGAGTTTTGAAATGTCGATGTTTTAATTTTCCAGTTCCATAGACATCGTGTCACTTGATAAATTGAAAAATCTATCAAAAGGAAATATATTATATATTTTCTGATGAATGTGCTTATACGGGATAATATATTTTAAAATTTCATTTTCAATAAGCGTGAATAAGATGTCGCTACTATATTCACACTTTCACTTTCTCAGATATTTCGTCACGTATGCTTCAAAAAATACTCTTTTCGGAACCAGAGCAATAACTTTAGATTTTAACATTTCTACTGACTAAAACTTCTAATGTCACTGAAGCTTACTGAAAATTTGTCTTACTTTGACTGTAAGTAGATGTGTGTATGTATATAATATATATATATATATATATATTATATATATATAATATATATATATATTATATTAAATTAGAGATAAAACCACTATTAGGCACATCATACAATGAAAAACTTAAGCCAATACATAAGATTAATTAATTTATATTATTTAAATATATATCAAAATTATTAAAAAAGTTAATTTGTAAGTTTGGATTTATTCCCTAATATTTTATTATTATATATATATATATATATATATATATTATATATATATATATATATCTTTTTTTTAATATGTCTAATTATTCATCTATCTATATATGTTAATATACTATTAGTCTACCGATATTTTTACAAACACACGCGCATATATAAGTATATTGATTATAACTTTATGTGCTTCAGGCTCCATTACTCCTAAAAGATCTGTCTCTCTCTCTCTGTATATATATTTCTTTACTGCCCACAAGGCGCTAAACATAGAGGGGACAAACAAGGACAGACAAAGGGATTAAGTCGATTACATCGACCCCAGTTGGAAACTGGTACTTTATTTATCGACTCCGAAAGAATGAAAGGCAAAGTCGATATCGGCGGAATTTGAACTCAGAACGTAATACATATATGTACATGTGCGTGCGCTTGTGTATGTATGCATAAACACCCGTAGACAAACAAAACACAAACACACATACACATATATATGTTGTAATAAGAATAATAATACTTGGATGGGATTTATAGATATTTTAATGCATTGCTACGCGCGTTTCCACAAATCATATGTTTCTTAAGATCATAGTCCGTATTCCTGCATCGAATACAGATCAGACTATAGTATCCATGGACATCGGGTACATCTTGTTCATGCATTCATTTCTTCGGGTGAAATAGCATTTATAAGTTCCATCCATGCATTATTATTGTTATTACTATATCTATCCTACATTATATCGGCACAGCTCGGTGCGACCCGAAAACTGATACCGTCAGTTGGCATCATTAGACTGTTTCCCGTAAACGAAGTTAAACGATACATCTATCTATCTATCTATCTATCTATCTATCTATCTATCTATCTATCTATCTATCTATCTATCTATCTATCTATCTTTACATGTATACGTATATATAAATATATGTAGAATGTAGACGCAAACATACGTACGCGAACACGCACGAATGCACACATATAGATACATAACATTGTTTGAAGTCAATTAAGATGCATTTCTCTTTCGCTTCCATTTTTTTTTCATTCCATTTCTCTCTGTCGCTTCAAAAAAGAAACATCAAAGGCATTCCTACGTCCGTTAGAACGTGAACCTAACCACGCGAACCTAATAACTACAATTCCTCTTAGCTACTGCTCGTGGTATTATTCCTGTTAATTTTGCACGTGCGCGCACACTCACACGCACACCTACACACATACGCACACACGCACCCATACACACACACACACGCACATACACACACATAGAATAGATAAACACAAGTATAATTTATTTAGTTCCTACATATGTTTCAATTATTTGTTGAAAATGTCTCCGAAAAACAGATTTCTGAAGCCGAAAGGGATCAAATCATTGCATTTTCCAGGGAAGGATTCTCTAAAGTTGAAACTGCAAGGAAACCGAAATGCTCAAGAAAAAGTGTCCATCAAAAGGTACAATGAATACACTTCTTTCAAAAACTATAAAATACGAGGTCGCCAAAAGTGTACAACTACAACGGAAGACAGGTTGCTGAAGAGGCCATCTCTGGCGGATAAGAAAAAAACCTCTCTTTTGATGTAGCTGCTGTGTTTCGGGTGGCAAAAAATGGATATATCAACTCGCACAGTCAGAAGAAGGTTACTAATGTAGGTTCTCCACATTCATTTCCCCCACATTACTAGGCATAATAGAAATTCTTACACTTATACGAATTTTTTAATGCATACCAAAAATGATCCCTAAATTTCTTTCTCACCAAATCTTTTGGAACACCAGGAGCTGTATTTGTTCGCCGCAGAGCTGGGGATGGTTATCATCCTGAATGTGTGGTCCCAAGAGTCAAATTTGGAAGAGGAAGCGTAATAGTTTGGGGCTGCATGTCGTCTCGAGGCCCAGGAATGTTATTCACTTGTGAGTGCAAAATGAATTCCGACGCTTAGACCAGCATCTTAGATCAAGTTTATCAACCTTCATTAGCTAAAAGTTCCAATGATGCCATCCCGGACAGCTTAATCTTTCAACAAGACAATGCTCCATGTCACACATCCAAAGTCTCAATGGGTTGGTTAGAGGAGAAAGCGATGAGGATGATGAAATACTCCCCATCAGTCTCCAGTCTTCAATCCCATCAAACATTTGTGGTGACACTTAGGTACAAAATTTAGAGTGCACAAATGTTCTTGAAAAAGTGAAGAAGCCAAAATTCATGAAGAGTGGTAGGAAATTGACCCGGCCACTTGCGCCAATTTAGTCTCACCAATGCAGAAATGCATAAAAGCGATTATAAAAGCAAAATGAGGACACATGAAATATTAATTATTGATGCGATAGACTCTAGAATGTTTATTACATAATTTTCAATTATTAAGTGAATGAGTTTCAATCATATTCTCTGGTTTTTCATACCTGCTTCATAATTTTGGCCAAGTCTGTATATATATATATATATATATATATATATATATATATACATATATACATATATATACATAGAAAGAGAGAGAGGGAGAGAAATATATATGTGGAAACTCATGGCTTAGGGGTTAAGGTGTTGTACGCATAATCGCTAGATTGCAGTTTCGATTTCTAGACCAGGTGATGCATTGTTGCTCCAGCTCCCTTAGCCCACAAAAATGTGTAATACTGCGACGGAGATGTGTCCCGTCCAGGGGGTGGTGCGGAATATACAAAGCATACAGTCGAGAACACCGACCTTATGGGCGTAAGGCTCGGGAAGGACTTTCAGATTACTTTGATATATACATGTATATATATATATATATAACGTAAACAAAAATGAATGCCGGCGTGTGAGAAACATTTTTCTCAGACGTTAACCTATCATTATGTCTTTTGGTGGTATAAATTATATGTTAAGTGTGGCTCACATGTGGGTATTTAAAGTTTCAGGCAGTTTAAACTACGTACAAACACACGCACTACACTCACATAAATATGCATAAATATGTTTATGTTTATAGGTTTATATATTTAAATATAGGTTAATATATATATATATGTATATATGTATATGTTTATGTATGAGTATATATATATATATCCTGACTTTTTATTATGTATATTGTTTATTTGAATTATGTTTGTTGGCCACTTTATCATTATTTTTATAGATAATGATAACTTATTTGAATCTTAAATTCATGCTTGCTTACTAACGTTCGTTTGGAAGTTGCGGGGCCTTCAATTGAACAACGCGTACAGAGAAGTTAATTTGTGTTTTGAAATAGTTTATGTAGTAAGCCTATGAGCTTTAAGTGTTGGTTCGACACAGAAAGCGAAATCATTTGATACAAGGCTGTCTATGATCTTATCTTACTAAATGTATGTTACAAGTGGGAGGACTATTTCGGAGAAATATATTTGCTAAATTCTCCGTGCGTGTTTACATATAGTGAGAGATGAGTGGTTTTGAAGGGTTTTAACTCTTCTTTTAAGCAAACAGGTACATATTGTATCCTGCCTTTGTATTATATATATGTATGTATATATATATATATATACATATATATATATATATATACATACATACGAGCAAAACCACCACCGTCCAATGGACGGTGCTGAGTTGTCAAACATTTAAGCCAAGTTTTCTCAAAACAACTTGTCCAACCGTCCCATAGGCCCCCCCTTTGAGAAACACTGATTTAACCTAAGTTTGAGACACCAGAAAAAGAAGAAATACAGAGAGACTTTTTTTCTATTACAAAGAAAAACGATTTTATTCACACAAATATGCAACCGAAGAGTTTAAATTACCAGTAATGATAAGGCTGTTGACTGGGAGAACACACACATGGTTTAAACAGTCAGCTTGGTAGGAAAGAAACGTGCCTTTAAGCAGTACAAAAACAACAAAAAATGGAATGTGCAGTTATGTACAGGTTGACGGAAGAAAAGCAGGACAAAACCGATGTGTGCAAATGGGTTAACTGGAGGTAAATCTAGATGGAAAAGCATGATGATTTTTTTGCGCAAACTGCATGTGAATTTTTCTCGCATACGCGTAGTATCGATTGCAACAGCTGATGTACTTGTGCGTACAAATGCACGTTCCCACGGCTTTATCGATCGCATTCTCACCTGAAATCGATTTTTGTAAGTTTTTCAAGCCATACACGCCCTAATACCGTCGGTATCTACATATCAAATTTGAGCGCAATCGGATGGAGGATGCCCGATATCCTAGAAGACATACACAGAGACAGACAGAACGGATTTTATATAATATATATATATATATATATATTACAGACATATATATACATACATACAGACAGACAGACATATATATATATATATATATATACGTATATATGTATTATATGTATATCTGTAAGTACATGTATGTATAGCTATCTATCTATATACATCCATACATATATTAATTCACACTTTCGAGTTGTATTTGTCTAGCATTGCTCCAAGATATTGTGTTGAAAATATAAAAAAACGCTATCACATCTCTGAAGAACCATATTATATATATCTCTGATCACGTAAGCACAAATATGTTGCGTTCATTTAAAAAAAAAATTATATACTGAGATGTCAAAACACATTTCTCTACTTAACAGTAACAGGGTCAATGACTGCGTGTCTCTGGAACTGTTACAAAGTTATTCAAGACCAACTTGCTGCAATCTTCATATTTTTTATCTTGTTGAAGTTACGGACGCATGAGTCTCTTTCTATATATATTGATTCACCTTGACCTCTTGATCTCGATAGTTATTAATTACTTCAAGATGCTTCTAGTCGCTTCTTCTTGTCACTTCTTTTGTCTACTTACAACTTTATATATATCATTATCATCGTTCCACCTATTTTCATTTTCCATTTCCTTTTCCCTAATTTTATGATTACCGCTAATTTCATCTAATTCAAAGTTGCACTTTTAGTTTATTTGGCACGTCTTATAGCAGCTTTTGTTCATTTCTCGAATCTCATACTCATTATTCATTTTTAAGTTGTGGCTACATCTATGTACAACTCCAGCTGTATATTATCACTTCTTTATATTCAACAAAAGAGTGGAGAGACAAGGAATCTCACTGCAAGATTCTTATGGATATGGGGCTGGTATATAAATATTCTCATTGCTTTGAAGTGAAATGGCTATCTTCTGTTTCATCATAATACGGTTGATATATGTTCTTAATACTGAGGCCTCTTAGTATAGCACGCCTTCAAGATCCAAGAGCGCGGTATACTATCAATTTCTTTTCGTTAACCGATCTCTGCACTACTAAAATTTTGTTGTCATCATTTTCCAGATTTCTATAATAACTCTGTTCACCAGTAGCTATGTTTATACAGCCGTTTCTACTTTCTTAACAACATTTCCACGCCTGTTAATATGTCACTGTGTATTCAGGTGAGTAACTAGTCTATGGCAGAGGATAGATCAAAAAGCCTTGTATTTTTGCTGGGCAAACTATAGAGGAATTAATTTTGTATTTCTCCTCCAGTGCCATTCAGATGTTGATTTAGGACTCCTTGCTAGTTCGATGAAAGTTTTCACCATTTTTATTATTATTATTATTATTATTATTATTATTATTATTATCCAAAGAAGCTTTGTGCTATTTAGTTGGGCCATTTGCGATCAGTGCATAAATCCCAATATGGCGAACTTTATCTTTGATCCTTTCAGGCTCGATAAAATATCATACGTGTCAAAAGCTAGGATTAACTCGCTCTTCTTCTTCTTCTTCTTGGCCTACAATCGATATCGAACGTCAATAACATGCCAATACAACCATGAAATATAACTGTAATGTGTGCGTTTGATAAATCGGGTGTCAAAATGTTTGATCATATATATATATCTATTAATATATTACCGCCGAATCTCAGCGAATTAGAACATGTAGGGAATCAAATTAGAAATTTATATGCTTCCCTACCGTATTAATGGTATACTTGAGTTGAAGGTACCACAACAACAGGTCGAAACCGTTTCAGGGATTTACTTCGCAGACAATTTTGTCTCCTGTTCCATACAGTTATCATAAACACAAATGCAAATACATACATACATTCCTACCTACCTATCTGCCTACACACAGACACACACATATATATATATATGTATATATGTATATATATATATATGTATATGTATATATATGGGGAGGAAAATAAAGCAACAAAAAACAAACAAATGATTCTCCTAAAAAGTAAACATTAAGAAATAATAACGTTGATAAAAACGCGTGCATAGATAGATTGGGAGAAATTAGGATAATATATACTTTGGTCTCTATACCCACAAAAAATAAATAAATAAAATGCATAAACGAGATGAAAAGAATCTGTGCGTAACAGCTCGGTTGGTATTAGTATAAAAATTTACAAGCGAAGGAAAATCTGGTGATATTCACCGAAAAATCATAGGAAATCAAATCAAATAAAAATGCAGAATATCTTTGAGAATATTACAGTATCAAAGCATCACAAATATTTTCCAGTCTTTAGAAGAAATCAAGAAAAAAAAAATCTCTCTGTAATTCCTATAATTCCTCAGCCTTGGATTCGGAGACCGTTTTCTTAAATGATCCATAAAGAATATAGCGTGTTTGATAGTGGAAGAAAAAAAAAAGAGAAAGAAAAACTCAAAACCAACAACTCTAAAGCAAAAAAAAAACTAACATCTCCGTTACATCTGTAAGCACTATTTCTTTCAGACATCTCACTGTTACCGACCCCCCCCTTTCTGCTATAACTACTACGTGAGTAATCACAACCTTTACTTGCCCCCCCCCGCCACCAAAAAAGAAAGTGATGCTACTACTGTTTAACATCACTGGCATCATTATCAAAAATACCAATTACGCGCCAACATGGGAACTGCTGCATAGATGAGCGACCAGCGCAGAATTGTAGCTGCCATATCCGCTTGATGATTCTTTGGAATATTTCAGTTCAATTCAATCCAATAAATTTTGCGTTTATTCAGAATGCTTATTTCTTTATAGTCTAATGTTCAAGACAAGATAATACATAGTAATATACACATACACATATAAACTTTAACCTTACCTCTTTTATTTAACCACACGAACCATTGTTGATTCCCATTCTAACGAGTCAAAGAGGCACATCTCTTATCTTCTTTCATGCTTTTTTTTTTTTTATCTCGCTTACTTTTTTATTCACACGTGTTCCCTCTTTTTTTTTCTCATACTTTCTCGCTTTTTCTCAGAGAGCAGCCTTGTATTTCCAGGCCAAATGAATATCTGATAGTACAGTGCCACTCTATACGAGTTCGTCCGACTAAGCGTGAAACTTTGTAGCTCCCATTTGAATTCTATGTACATTTTTTCCTCTTTTTCCACCAATAATGGAACAGTATACAGTGTAATATTTGTCTGTCTAAGGGCTGCGAGCTGGCAGAATTGATAGCGTGCCGGGCGAAATGCTCAGCGGTATTTCGTCTGCCGCTACGTTCTGAGTTCAAATTCCGCCAAGGTCGACTTTGACTTTCATCCTTTCCGGGTTCGATTAAATAAGTACCAGTTACGCCCTGGGTCGATATAATCGACTTAATCTCTTTGTCATTGTTAGTCCTAGTCCTCTCTGTGTTTAACCCCTTGTGGGTAGTAAAGAAATAGGTATTTCGTCTGCAGTTACATTCTGAGGTCAACTTTGACTTTCATCCTTTCAGGGACAATTAAACACGTTCCAACTATGCACTGGAGTCGATGTATCGACTTAATCCCTTTGTCTGTCCTTGTTTGTCCACTCTATGTTTATCCCCCTGTAGGCAAAATGAAATGAATATCTATCTATTTATCTATCTATCTATCTATATGGTTATAAATATTTTCATTTACGCATACAGACATAATGTACACCCCACAAAATATAATAGTCTGTATGGGGGATTCCAATGTATATACAAGGCCAGCAATATATATATATATATATATATATATATATATATATATATATATACGACGGGCCCGAGGCTAGAGTAGAAGACACTTGCCCAAGGTGCAACGCAGTGAGACTGAATCCGGAACCATGTGGTTGGGAAGCAAGCTTCTTACCACACAGCTATGCCTGCGTGTATTAAAACAACAGGGTAAGTCAGATGCTTGCTATTTAGAATAAAGGGACGGGTGATGAGCGCGCATTAACAATAATCCTTTCTATTATAGGCACAAAAACTGAAATTTTGTGGAAGTTCGGGTTGGTGGATTACATCAACCCCGGATCTCAACTGGTACTTAATTTATCGACCCCGAAAGCATGCAAGGTAAAGTCGACTTCTGCGGAACGTGAACTCAGAACGTAAAGGCGGAAAGCATGTTGTCTGGTGTAAATAATAATAATAATGATAATAATAATAATGATAATAATAATAACAATAATAATAATAATAATAATAATAATGATAACAATAATAATAATAACAATAATAATAATAACAACAATAATAACAATAATAATAACTATAATAATAACAACAACAACAACAATAATAATAAGAATGGCTTCAAAGACTTGAGCTCAATTACAAGAAAACTACAAAGAAGACAAGTTTGGTTTCGCTTTTAATGTGGTGAGATGATTTGTCAGATAATAATATTACTTTTTTAACATTGTGGCTACTCCTGGAAATAAATCTAGGTATATTTTCGATATTATTCGTTCTCTTCGTTATCACCGTTTTATTAACGAAAAGAAAACCACCAGTCGGTTGATGTGCAATATTATATAAGAATAAAACTTGTTACAGAGAATAAAATATTAAGAGAAATTAATCAGAGGTGCTATTAATTTTTAACTAATATTCAGTGTTCATTATTGTATAATTATTTCTAGCTGGATTTTCAATGTTCACTGTGATTTTTTTTCGTGGATTGCATCCAAATGTAATTTCCTGAAATAATTCATTTAATTCATGTTACTATTTGATGTCAAGTACGAAAATAGAAAGCAACAAACATACATACAATCAAGATCATAAAGTACTAAAATTATTTAGTCATATCTGCAAAACCCCAGCAAAATCACAAATAAAGTTACTAAACATATTTCTAATTAAAAAAGCGCTTGATTATTGCTAATTAAAGAATTCTAGAATTAACAAAGTTTATAATTAATTGATATCGATATGAACTGGCAATATCCACTAAGTATGTTTGTATAATTATACATAAAATCTTCATTAAAATATTTGAACCATAAAAAAAGCAACAAAAAAAACAACAAAATAAATCAAAATAGAAAATGTCTGCAAATTAATCACCTTATATAACAGAAATTGTTTTAGATGTTCATTCATAATGCTTTCAAATTTTGCCACAAGGGAAGTAATTTTGGGAAAAGGATGAGTCGATTATATCGACCCCAGTACGCAACTGGTACTTATTTTATCGACCCCGAAAGGATGAAAGGCAAATTCGACCTCGGCGGCATTCGAACTCAGAACAAACTTGGCTCTTTACAAATCGTTTGTCTTACCATCCCTGTTGTATTCGTTTGAAACATGGACGTGTTAGGAAAGACATTTCAAATTGTTTGAATGATTCCACCAAAAATGCCTTCGCCGCATTCTAATCATTAAATGGGGCTTCTTTTTTTTAAATCCAGACACAGATTTTTTTGTGTCTGCAGGCAATCACTTCAATTAAATCAATGATTCTGAAAAATCAAATGAGATAGTCTGACCATATTGTTCGAATGGCGGATGAACGCACATCCAAACAGTTGATTTATGGCGAGCTTGTAGAGGGGAAACGCAATCGGTGTAAACCTAAAGGAGAGCATAAGGAATACCGTGAAGACATTTGGAGTGGATCCAAAGGCCATAGAAATCCTTGCTCCGATCGAGCTGTATGGTGAACAGAAGTGTGGAGTGGGGAGAAAGCTTTTCAGGAGACCAAGATGACACATGCAAGACTCAAAAGAGATTTAAAGAAGAATGTTGCGATCGAGAAGGTGAATCTCTGTGATCTTTTTGTGTGTACAACTTGTGACAGACCATGCCTTTCTTTTGCTGGGCTCAAATCTCATTTGCGGATCCATGGAAGACGAACCTCCACCAACTACTATGCCCACACCTTTGAATGCAGTGTATGCCATGAGGTCTGCAAATCTAACGGAAGCCTCAAAGACATTTAATGATCTGCAAAGGTCAGAACTTAACTACTACTCTTGGTAGTCCAAATCAGATATGCAATTTACTCGCTGACGTACCCGGTAATTCCCGGAAAACCGGGGCTTATCCCCTAGTTCCGTTCTCATAATTATTTCACTAATCCAATAACGATACAGAGTATGTAGCCCTTAAAACGGTTTTTTGTGCATTTAGAGAGAATACCGAACTGTCTTACACAGGATATTGTTTTTAGGAATTCCTAA
>NC_043013.1:32181701-32184201 GCF_006345805.1 Octopus sinensis | reverse complement strand
ACACAGATACACGCATGCATAAATACACAGACACACACATATATACATGTATATCGCCATGATGGATTGCTAGCCACTACACCTTCTTTATTTTTTCTCCTTGTTTCTTTCTGTGTTCCTTTACGTAGAAGAGCGTAGGCTCGAACCTTTAATGACTATTTCACTTCCCGAGCATTATACTAATACATCTGTTTGTTGTCTACACCACCTGTCTTCGTCTTTTGCTTTTTTGTGAATTATCCCTATATATATATATATGTATGTATATATATATATATATATACGAAGGGCCTCTTTCAGTTTCCGTCTACCAAATTAACTCACAAAGCTTTGGTCGGCCCGAGGCTTGCCCAAGGTGCCACGCAGCGGGACTGAACCCGGAACCATGTAGTTGAGTAGCAAGCTTCTTATCACACGTTTCTATATGTGTATATAAATCAGTTATTCTTCCAGTTTGATTTCCACACTGATGTCTCGGGTTTCTGGTTCATAAAGTATCTAGCGAAGTTTTTCAGTCGGCAGGTATGACTGCATGGCAAAAATATGTTTTCGTAAGAAAAATGGGTACGTGATTGTTGGGCAATTTATACTATATAAATAGCATTGGTTCAAATACCAGGGTATGTGCCTGCGCGCGTGTGTATCGCGTCACAATTTAAATAAAGTTTTATACAGTGATAGAGACTTTGGAATCACTCTTCAGTTACGAATTCTTTTATTTGTTTCAGTCATTTGACTATAGCCATGCTGGAGCACCGCCCTTAGTCGATCAAATCGATCTCAGGACTTATTCTTTGTAAGCCTAGTACTTATCGTATCGAGCTCTGTGACCAAACCGCTAAGTTACGGTGGCGTAAACACACCGACATCGCTTGTCAAGCGAAGGTGGGGGGAAAACACACACACACACCCAAACACGTACACATATATAGATATATATACGACAAGCTTCTCTCAGTTTACGACTACCAAATCCACTCACAAGGTGGGCGCGGGCTATAGCAGAAGACCCTTAAATGCAGAACAGTTTAAAACATCAGTTTTCTGATCTAAACAATAAACTTTGAAACTTTGTCAGATATTCTTATTTGTGAATGTTTTTTGCATTCATATGCTCAGTACTCTTTTACTTGTTTCATTCATTTGACGGTGGCCATGCTGGAGCACCGTCTTTAGTCAAGCAAATCGACCCCAGTACTTATTCTTTGTAAGCCTAGTACTTATTCTATCGGTCTCTTTTGCCGAACCGCTAAGTTACTGGGACGTAAACACACCAGCATCGGTCGTCAAGCGATGTTGGGGGGGGATAAACATATACACACACACATACACATATATATATACTCATATATACGACGGGCTTCTTTCAGTTTCCGTCTACCAAATCTACTCACAAGGCTTTGGTTGGCCCGCGGCTATAGTAGAAGGCACTTGCCCAAGATGCCACGCAGTGGGACTGAACCCAGAACCATGTGGTAGTAACTGAAGAAAAGTAAAATTAAGAGATTCTAAACCAGTATACGGGACACGTACGTTGCTTATATATACTGTGTCCTCAACTACACACACACACACATATGCAAAAACAATCACGCACACACACATATATATGTATGTATGTATGTATATATACATGGGCATGTGTGCGTGTGTGTGTAGATAATTACCTATATATGAACATTTATGTGTACATGAATTTAAGAGCATATTTTTATGCAATATCCATATGAGCAGCAGTTTGAATAATTAACATGGTTAAGATGTATTCATCGCAAGCGACAGGAAAATAAAACAGAAAACTTTTACAGAAAGTAAGGTTAAAAAAAATTTATCATTAATAGCTTCTAATTGATTACATCTCTTGATATGTCTAACATGAGTCTATATGTATGTATGTATGTATGTATGTATGTATGTATGTATGTATGTATGTATGTATGTATGTATTTATGTTTATGTATGTATATATAAACATACACTCACATATATATAACCTATCTATCTATCTATCTATCTATCTATCTATCTATCTATCTATCTATCTATCTATCTATCTATCTATCTATCTATCTATCTATCTACATGTCTATCTATCTATCTATCTATCTATCTACATGTCTATCTATCTATCTATCTATCTATCTACATGTCTATCTATCTATCTATCTATCTATCTACATGTCTATCTATCTATCTATCTATCTATCTATCTATCTATCTATCTATCTATCTACATGTCTATCTATCTATCTATCTATCTATCTATCTATCTATCTATCTATCTATCTATCTATCTATCTATCTATCTATCTACATGTCTATCTATCTATCTATCTATCTATCTATCTATCTATCTATCTATCTATCTATCTATCTATCTATCTATCTATCTATCTACCTATCTATCTATCTATCTATCTATCTATCTATCTATCTATGTAACTATCTATATATCTATCTGTCTATCTGTCTGTCTGTCTGTCTCTGTCTGTCTGACTGT
>NC_043013.1:32174201-32176701 GCF_006345805.1 Octopus sinensis | reverse complement strand
CGTTACGTCCTGAGTTCAAATTCCGCCGAGGTCGACTTTGCCTTCCATCCTTTCGGGGTCGATAAATTAAGTACCAGTTACGCACTGGGCTCGATGTAATCGACTTAATCCGTCCTTGTTTATCCCCTCTGAGATTAGCCACTTGTGGGTAGTAAAAAACTAGGTATTTCGTCTGCCGTTATGCCCTGAGTTCAAATTCCGCCGAGGTCGACTTTGCCTTTCATATGTCAACAGGTCTCTTTTATATATATATATATATATATATATATATATATTATATATATATATATATATATATATATATATATATATATATATATATAAGACATATAGTTGTGTGTGCCCTCTATGGACGGCCAAACCCCTGGTGCGACGATTAATGATCTCATAATGTATGTGCTCCCAAACATTGCACACATCTTTAGCAACAGTCAATGGCTCTCTGGGCGAACCATTTTAGCTCCACATAATGATGCTATCGACAAAATCAACTGGGATCTCTTGCAGATGCCGCCCAAACAGGAACAGTCTTTCAAATCCCTCGCCACTGTCATTGATGGAGACCAGGCTGTAGTTTTTCCACCTGAGTTCCTGAACTCTCTACAGACATCTGGGATTCCAACTCACCACTCAATACTTAACAAGGGGGCCCTAATCATGCTACCCAAGAATGCGGAGTCACTTCGTCTGTGCAATGACACTAGACTGGTGTTGAAAGCAATGCGACCCCATGTCCTAGCGGCAACAATTATATCTGGGTGAGGATGTCTTCATTCTACGGATCCCGTTAATCCCATATGATCTCCCTTTGAATTTAAACGGTTCCGGTTCCCAGTGAAACTAAATTTCGCTATGTCAATAAACAAATCTCAAAGACAGTCTCTCAAAGCTGCTTCTCCCATGGGCAATTATATGTAGGATGTTCACAAGTTGGAAGTCCTCAAATTCTTTTCACGTATACATCAATTAAAGGACACACCCAAAGCATTGTATATTTAGAAGTTCTAGATAATTAAACTGTGATTGATTGCCGGATTTGTTACAATATATTTGTTTATACTCACGTCATCTGATAACAGTTTTGTTAATTGTATTTAGTAACAGGAGAGGTGCGCCCAGAAGGAGGTTCTTCTCAAATTTATGCATTTTCAGGTTCAACTAAGTACTGAAAATTGAAGGTGATTGCAAAGACAAAGAACTACCTGCTCTTTTAACAATTTTAACAGTGAGAACACCGGACAAAACATGTTATTGACAGATATAGTTGGTACCTCAGCTAACAACTTTTGAGAACTGCATAATCAATGTTTCATTTTACTTAGGGATTTATAAGGCATACTTAAATTTCATTATTTTCAATAACCTGGGAAACGACGGGTTATTAACGTATAAAGATGGTATCTCAGTTATAAAGAGGTGAGAACTGCGCAGTCTATGTTACACGTTTGTTAGAGATCTAAAAGGCATTTCAAAATTTACTTAGTTTCTCTAACCCGGCAACGCCGGGTATTTCTGCTAATATATATATATATATATATATATATATATATATATATATATATATATATATATATATATATGTGTGTGTGTGTGTGTGTATGGGTGTGTGCGTGTGTATGTATATGCGTCACATCATAAATTATGCAATTTACACATATGTAAACTTTTTTTTCTGCGATATAATTACAAAAATATCAAATTCAGATGTTTCATATGTTTTAATAAATAATTTTAAAATGCACTGTTTTTCCTCCACCGAACTCGTTTATCCAAATGCATATTCACTGAAAATTTCCATACACAAACTTATTTATATTATACAATTATCGAATTTAGATGAATTTGCATGCTTTTAAAAATAGGTTTTATTTAAATTTCTAGTGCATAATTACTGTAATATCTAAAATAGGACATAAATGTCAGGTTCTCATGCAAAGGCAATACTTCTACTTTATATTATTAAAATATGGTATGTGAGTGGAGGCGCAATGGTCCAGTGGTTAGGACTGCGGACTCGCCGTCGGAGGATCGCAGTTTCGATTCCCAGGACGGAGGTTTTTGTGTGTTTATTGAGCGAAAACACCTAAGAGCGCCGGCAGGGGGTGGTGGTGACTCCTTTTGTACTCTCTCTTCCTGTTTCTTGAGTAACGCTGCGATGGACTGGCGTCCCGTCCAGTTGAGGGAAACACATACGCCACAGAAACCGGGAAACCGGGCCCAGGAGCCTGGCTAGGCTTGAAAAGGGTGAAAGAAGATATAGTGTATGTATAAGGCGGTGAGCTGGCAGAATTGTTACCAAGCCGGGTGAAATACTTAGCGGTATTTCGCCTGTCGATACGTTCTGAGTTCAGTTTCTGCTGCGGTCGACTTTACCTTTCACCCTTTCGGGGTCGATAAAATGAGTATCAGTAGAACACTGGGATCGATGTAATCCCCTTCCCCAAAATTGGCGTCCTTGTGGCAAAATTTGAAACAATTATATAGCATATATATATTATTA
>NC_043013.1:32156701-32169201 GCF_006345805.1 Octopus sinensis | reverse complement strand
ACTTTCTTTATTATTTTAAGTGTTTCCTTTAAAATTGATGTATGAAAAATCATGGCATGTGGAACTAGTTTTGAATAATTTGTTGTTCTTAATACTAACCAGGTCACTTGACTGAGAAACAATATTTGCAGTAGGTTTAATATGCTAGATTATTTAGATTGATTAACGTATATTATCAGTTTATATCCTTTCAAATGTCATCGTTATTTTGTGTCTACTGGCGTTGATAAAATAATTCCCAACAATAATTTGAGATCGATCCAACTGGTGACACTACTTCCAAATAGCTTTTTACGAGAGTAAGTCAAAAATTGTACGCGCTCTTATTTCTGTAATTTATTAAAACAAAAGCAGGGATTGAACAATTGCATCATTTCTCTACATAGTCGCCATGCTTTTCAATGCACTTATCCCAAGGGTTCTGAAGCTTGCTTATTCCATGGGAGAATGAGGTTTCTAGATGGTCGGGCAGCCATTTATATACAGATTCCTGCCATCTTTGTCTGTATCAAATCAACGACGTCGTAAAGAAAGTTTAATGAGTCCAAAGTGGTTATAGCCGAAAGGAGCGAAACCTACACAGTATGTAGGGTATCTCAGCAACGCAATACCGCATCTTTGAATGGTTTCAGTGGCGTGGGCTGCCGTATATGGGTAAGCATTGTCGTACAACAATAATACTAGTTTTGTCAAGAGACTTCGGCGTTTGGTAAGAATTGTTGTTTTCAGTTTGTTGGCCAGCGTTTCACTGTAGCCTACATTGGTGACTGTACACCTTTCTTCCCGTTAATGTTCCAGTCGTCCCAATAAACGATTCGCATCACTTTTTTTGCGGGTAGTTGAGTCTTGAGTTTCTTTTTCGCAGGCGATTTCGAGTGTTTCCATTCCAAACTTTGGACTTTGACTCAAAGTGATGAAACCAGGTCCCTTCTCCTGTAATTGTTCTCTCCAAAAACATCTTCCCTTGATCTTTGTAGCGGCAAAGAGGGCGTTGACAGATCGCCATACGATTGCGCTTATGCACTTCGGCAAGATCTCTCGACATTCATCTCGTACAAATTTTACGGAAGTAAACCTTGTCGTGAACGATTTCGTATGCAGAACCATGACTAATTTTTAGAGAACATACCATCGATGGTCACTCGTCGGTTCACCAGAACCATTTCTCGAGCTTGTCGAGTCTTCACGTCAGTGGCAGAAATTGATGCGCCTCCTGCTCTCTCTTCGTGTTTCACGCTTGTCCCGCCATTTTTCAGCTTCTCGATCCACTCATACACACTTCTATGCTATAGAGAACTGTCCCGTATTGTACTGAAAGCCTGTGCTGAATTTCAGCCCCTGAACACACTTTCAGACCAGAGAAATCGGATCACTGGTCTCTGTTCTTCTTTGATGCACACTGATAGCGGAGCGGCTATGTTTACTCCGCAACACAGGAAAGAAACCTGGAGCAATGATGATCAAACTTCGGTTATGTACTCAGAAAAGTACCACATTTTTGCTTGGGAAGACTGAACGCAACGCTGCCAATCTCACCAAGGATTTTGTGAAAGTGCGGATAACTTTTGATACCCTTCTATTACTTTCTAGAAATATCTCAAATATTTATCTAAAGTTACTCACGCATCGCAAAACGTCTTATGTATGTGCTTATGTATGTATGTATGTATGTATGTATGTATGTATGTATGTATGTATGTGTGTGCGTAAGTATGTATGTATGTATGTATGTGGATGTATGTAAGTATGTATGTATGTATGTATGTGTGTGTGTATGTATGTGTATGTATGTATGTATTATGTATGTATGTATGTATGTGTGTACACGTATGTGTGTGTGTACACGTATGTGTATGTACTTGTATGTATATGTATATACAAAGATGCAAACACATATACTATAAATAAAAACGTAAGGACTCCCTTCGGTCATGACTGAACATGCGATTGCACCTAGAAATTATCGCCCCGAGGCACAAGTCCGAGCAACTTTATTTATGGAAGACCAGCAGTCGCCCACGCATGCCAGACTCCTCCCCCCCACGCCACCGAAGTAATCCAAGAGGAAGGCAAACGCCGATACAACTTGGTACCAGTGATATCACAACTCATTTCTACATCTGAGTCAACTGGTGCAACGTAACAATAAAGTTGTCTGGCTCAAGAAAACATAACCTAGCCCGGTCAGGAAATCGAACTCACTGCTACATAATTGCGAGCCCGAAGCTCTAACCACTGAGCTATGCGTCTTAACTACACATATGTTATACATCATTTTGGTGTATTACTGATTTAGGAAGGAAAGTATCATTTATATGATTGGCAGGCAATCATATTATTGCCGAAGGCTGTTTTTATACAATGAATGAGGAACGGAGTTAAAAGGCTGGGCGCATCTCAGAATGAATACTGTTAAAAATGTCAGGGATAATTAGCAAAAGTGATTTAAATAGCTTCGTGGGAATCGCATGTGTTGCTGAGAATTCACTCACTACCATTTCCGTGAGTTGACAGCTTGTAGAATATGATATTCAAGAATTGGTCAAGAGAATCTCCAGTGGTTTTGAGGGTAAGTGTTTAGTTGGTCAATCATCAAAACAACAAAGCACATTGAAGTTGCGTGTAAATGCTGAACATTACACACACACACACACACACACACACGCACGCATGCACGCACGCACGCACCCCCCACACACGCACGCACCCCCCACACACGCACGCATGCACGCACGCACGCACGCACGCACGCACATCCAGCTACACCCACACACACACACACACACACACACACATGATGATTTGGCTATGCCCGCTACTGTAGGGAGGTTGCCTCCCTTGCCAGTTGTTGAGATAGTGATTTTCGTAACTATTGAGTTGTTTTGACTCTGATTTCTAGCAATACTGCTGCTGACTACTGCCCTTAGTCACTTTAGAGACGTTTATATTTCTGCCTTTAGCGTGTAAAATTGAGAATAAGCTACCCATAGTACTAATATATATATAAATAATATAAATAATATATATATGCATATATACATACTGATATGTATATACTTATATCTATATGTATATATATATATATATATTATATATATATATATATATATATATATATATATATATATATATATAGATATATATGCATATGCGGGCACAGGACCTCACGAAATGTGTACAACAAAAAATACGATGTACGAGTACATAGAATATGAACTATTTTTTCGAACAACGCAAAACACAAATGGAAAACAAGACAAAGAGTATAAAGAACGACCCTTCATCAGATGGCTGTTTTTCTACTCTACTCTCGTCACGTGACCAACCGGACTATGAAATGCCGTTCTACATCGCTAGTCATAATACGCTTTGCGTCTTTAGCCTTTGAATGATGCCACCCCATTGGCTGGGTGAGAAAGCCAACATTCCGCCCTCTGATCGAAAGGGGGCCTGGAGCAACGTGAAATGAAGTGATTTGCTCAAGAACACAACGCGCCGTCCAGTCAGGGAACCTCACCCACGATCTAGCGATCGTGACTGCAACCATTAGGCCACGTGTAAGTATCTATCTATCTATCTATCTATCTGTCTATCTATCTATCTATCTATCTATCTATCTATCTATCTATCTATCTATCTATCTATCTATCTATCTATCTATCTATCTATCTATCTATCTATCTATCTATCTATCTGTCTATCTAACTATCTATGTATACACACATGCACACAAACGCACACAAACGCACACACACATAGACAAGCGGCCCCACCCGCACACATGCGTATGCAGACAGTCATACTTTCGTATATACAAGCCTATATTTGCCTTTTCATACCTTCGCAGCCGTATAGACACCTTCTATTCCTGCTTATCTAAATTATTTAAAAGCCCAACGTACAAATAAATAGTGACCTACAATATCTTTATTACCAAAGTAATAAAACGCAACGTTAATTTGTAATAACTTTATGAAAAATTATCCAAGAGGAATCAAAGTTTGTCTCATTATTTTGTAGGTCTTTCTTTTACTAATATCACAGCTTTCACCCGATTAGGCATAGAGGTGATTAAATTATCAATGACAGATTGATCGATGTTTATCCACTCTTCGGTTTAATGCTTCTTTCGGCTCTGTAATTAATGTAATTTTGGCCAATCTTGCCAACAACCTTCGATAAAGATATTCCCATACGTGCTCAATCGGATTAAGATTGGAGCTTCGAGTAACACGGTTCAGAGATTCGATTCTATAATTTCTCTGCCAAGATTGTGATATCATGCTGGTATGGCATGAGAGGACGCTGTCTTATTAGAAAGGAGTAGCGATCTTATCAAAATGTATTCTGAAATCAATGGATAACAAGTACTAATATTTGACTTTTGAGGTCCTTTAATAAAATTATCTCTTATATATCTGACTCTCAAACCTTTCTTCTGACACGTTAACTCAAATATCTTCATATTTAACTGTTTGTTGCAAACAATCTAGTTCCTCTTTTCTTGTCTTGTGTGTGTGTGTGTGTGTGTGTGTGTGTGTGTGTGTGTGTGTGTGTGTGTGTGTGTGTGTGTGTGTGTGTGCGTGCGTGTGTATATATATCTGTTGTGAACTGGAAAATTGGCAGAGTTTGATCAAAATTCATCTTCCACGTGGCAGAAATTTTCGGTCTTAGCTTTTGAAGCCATTGGCTCCCTTCTTGAAACTCTTCGTTTACATCGAAGATATTTCAATACAGCTATTGCATAATATAACGATACCTGTATAGAATTTGCAACATTTCTGCATAAAATTTGAGTAATCCCTTCTTAACTATCCTTTTTGCCATCTCAGAAACTTTAGAAAAGACATCTAAGTATCTTTTACGCTCAGAAGACTTCTTCAATACAACTCTCGTCTATGTTATTCATTGCGTGACGATTAATAACGAGGAAGGTAAGTGCTTCTCGATTGGACTTTGCTTGTAGGTATTGATGACTTGCCCGCTTGTAAATTCATCGAAAATTTTTTGTAAACCCAAGAGATTTCATTGTTGAATTAAAAAAAAAAATTAAGTTAATTAATCCAAAATCGCAATTTGATTCAGATCTGTTAATGGAAAGAAAGAAAGCACATGGAATTAAAGAAAAAATTCTCACGAAATATCAACGGGTAGACAAACAATTTCTTGTAAACCACGCGCATTATATATATATATATATATATATATATATATATATATATATATATGAACTTACTTGGAAATGGATGGTTGGTGTTCAGTCATATAATAATATAAATAATATATGATTATATATGTATATATACATACATATATGTACATACATACATACATACATACATACATACATACACACACACACACACCACACACACACACACACACACACACACACACACATATATATATATATATACATATGGGTGCAGGACGCCACAAAACGTAAACAACATGAAACACAAAAGCGACATAGATTATGAAATACGAAAACAACATGAAATACGAAAGCAAACCAGGGAATGCGAACATCGAGAGAAACAAATGGAAAACAAGACAAGTAACATAAAGAACGACCCTTCATCAGTTGCCGGCTGTTTATCTACTTCACACTTCGAGCAATTCCCGACAATATGTGGCTTCGAAAACAGTTGCTCCTGCGAAACAAAATAAAATTTGGGATTTTGCGGAGGGTCAAAGCTGGTAACAAATTCAGGACAGTGGAGACATACAACAAACCAAGCAAAAACAATGAGGGAGGGCCGTTTGGCCAGACGAGGTAAGGTTGCGAACGTTAGAGGAATATTCTTTAATAAGAGAAAAGGTACGAGAGGAGACTGATAAGAATGCGCCTGGTCTGTGCGACAGATTGAAGGAAAAGGAAGATGATCACGTGAGGAAAAGAAAGATAGACGATGGTCACGTGTGAGCAACGAGAGAGAGAGAGAGAGAGTAAAGGAGGAAGAGGGAGAGAGATAGAAAACAGTGAAAGGGAGAAAAAGAATAAGAGAAGGGATGAGAGAGAAAACGAAAGGGGGAGATACATACACACACACATATACGCACGTCTGCGCGCACACAATATATATTTCTATATATATGTATATATATATATATATATATATATATATATATATATATATATATATATGTATATGTATGTAAGTATGTGTGAGTGTGTGTGTGTGTATTTCATATGTATATATATATATATATACATTCATAATACATACACATGCATATACGCGTGCGCGAAACACACACATTTCTATATATGTATGTATATATGCTCAGTGGTTAGGGTATTCGACTCATGACCGTAAAGTCGTGAGTTCGATTCCTCGTGGTGCGTTGTCTCCTTGAACAAGATACTTATCTCATTATTCTAGTCCACTCAGCTGGCAAAAATGTTTTGTATCCGCACTTCAGAAAGGCCAGCCTTTCCACAATCTGTGTGTCGCTGAATCTCTCTGAGAACTATGTTTTGGGTATGCATGTCTGTTACACGTTAATTTCACAGGCAAGTTGTTCGGTAAATGCAAGCAAGTGGAACACACATCGTCGTAACTGGAGGAGAGGCAGGCCACACAAACGTACACCCCCCCACATATATGTATATATTTATGATTAATCAAAGGACATACTAAGTATGTCCTTCGATTAATTTTAATCCTTCAGCTATTTAATGCTTTTTGGGGGTTTGCAATCGCCTATATTATTGATTCTGTAATTATCATTTTAATTGTTACACTAGATAATAATAGAGTTAATAATATCTTCGCAAATATTTACTTCTGAATAATTTGCTCCGTATTGTAAATATTTATATATATGCACATATATATGCATATACATTCATACTCGTAGACACATGTATTGGCCGGGTTAACGGCTGTGGCATGTAACTTATCAATAATTTTATTCACATGCATGTACTAAGAAAGAAGAAAAAGGACCCTCTTCGATCATGAATGACCATGGGATTGCATCTACAAAATTTCTCCTCCAAGGCACAGGTCCGGGCAAGATTGTTTATAGAAGACCAGCAGTCACCCATGCATACCAGCCTCCCCTGTGCACCAATGTTATCCAAGGGAACTGCAAAGGCCGATACAGCTTTGGTATCAGTGATGTCGTAACTCATTTCTACAGCTGAGTTAACTAGAGCAACGTGAAATAAAGTGTCTTGCTCAACAACACAACACACATACCAGTCCTGGAATCGAACTCACTACCTCATGGTTGTGAGCCCGACGCTCTAACCACTGAGCCATGCGCCTTCAACACATACATACACAAACATACATATATGCACGCTCGGAATTAGGCTTCTGGCCAGAAACTGTATGCACATAAGTACACACACACAAAGACACGCATACACACACACACATGCACGCACGCACACACACACACACACATATACACACACACAAATGATGAACACGTTGACGTAAATATACATGGGGTTGCACATACACATAACATTGGGCGATGACTGTAGGTTAATTGGACTCTCTCTCATAGCTCTAATGCTGAATAAGTTATTGAAAGACTTGGGTACTTAAGAGAATGTGTTGAAGATATCTGTGTCAGAGCTGATGTTTTCAACATGTATAAGTCAACTAGAGACATCAGGTTGGCTGGCTTATGATATAATCATCGTTTCCTTAATACACTGTTAAACTAATTACTGTTGTATAAGGTGTAATCTCTCGAAACAAAACGGGCTTTAACAAATTATAACAAAATAGATTTTTAAATGAGACAAGCTTTTTCTTCACCTGATA
Source organism: Octopus sinensis (assembly GCF_006345805.1). Classification (NCBI taxonomy): domain Eukaryota; kingdom Metazoa; phylum Mollusca; class Cephalopoda; order Octopoda; family Octopodidae; genus Octopus; species Octopus sinensis. Next base: position 32,161,414 of record NC_043013.1, on the reverse strand, counting down.
CACTCCCAGAGTGAAATTTAGATTGAAATTTAAGCACAGCTAATAACCGAAATACTAATGTAATTTTATATGCACATGATATCCTTTAATATAAAAGGTATGTTAAAGAAATCACGTGTAAATAAAATTACAAAACTATATTATGTATATTACATAACACATTCCTTATCTAAAAGAAAGCATGTAATAACGGAAGCTAATTACAATTCTCTATGTAGCCTTCGGACACGCTAGAAATAGCTATTAATTCTTGCTCATATCACACCTTATCTTCTCTTAAAAAGAAATAAATTATAGACACTAATATTGTCACAGCTCGCTGTCAGATAGCATAATTACAACCGATGCTGAAGGCTCTAGTTGTAACCTACACACTATCCAATAAAGTTTGTTCCAATGTTTGGTTGTGTTTTACGATAAGGCAGTAAGTATTTACATGGAGTGGAATAACAAGGAATAATCTAGGAATCATTTAAGTTTTTCTATTGGTCATCAGAAATAACTTCCTCAACATTTAGCCTCCGGAAGCATCTCTCCTTAATGTCTGGTATACATGTACATATTTACAAAGAAACAGGGACAAATTCATATATATATAATAATATATATATATATAATATATATATATACATATATATATATATAAGTAAATGTATTGAGAGGCAAGTTAGGCAAGTCGATTTACACAGAATATTAAATACATTAATAGAAAAAATATACATGACTATGGATGTAAAATAGTCCGATTTACAGAGTATAAATGATATCAGGTGTTAAATGAGTAGAGGTAGTCCAAACTGCTGTATATATAAGGAGGCACACTGTTTACCATTCCCATTAGGATGGAACTGTGCAGTCAAGTGTTCTAACTTTGCTTCAGTCATGAAGCAGTTATCTACCCTGTCAGTATTATATATATATATATATAAATGTGCTATAAGTAGTTTTACTAATAGTTTTACTTATAGCAGCTATAAGTAGTTTTACTTTATTTCTAGCAATATATGAGCTTGTAGCATACACAGACACAATTAGTGACTATATATATATATATATATATATATATATATATATTATATTATATATATATAGTCATTACTAATTACATACATATACATATAGTCGTCACTAATATAGGCGTGGTTGTGTGGTAAGAAGCTTGCTTCTCAACCACATGATTCGGGGTTTAGTCCACAGCGTAGCATCTTGGGCATGTGTCTTCTACTATAGCCTCTGGCGAACAAAGCCTTGTGAGTGGATTTGGTAGACGGAAACTGAAAGAAGCCCGTCATATATATATATATTATATATATATATATATATATATATTATATATATATATCTATATATATATAATAATAATAATATTAGGGAATAAATCCAAATTTACAGGGAAAAATCAGATTTAGATTAAATCCATTTTATAGTAAAATATTATATAATATAATTCGAGACAAAACCACTATTTTGCAAAACAAACAAGGAAAGACTTAATCAATACATAAAATTTTTAATATAAATAAATAAATAAATAAATAAGTAAATAAATAAATATATATATATATATATATATACGTGTGTATGTGTGTGTGTGTGTGTGTGTGTTTGTGTGTCTGTATTGTCTCCCACCATCCCTTGACAAAAGAGACTCGATGGAATACGTACTGGGCTTGCAAAAGTTAAGTCCTTTGTCGATTTGTTAGATTAAAGTTGGTGCTCCAGCATGACCGCTGCCAAATGACAAACAAATAAAAGAATAAAAGAATATATAATATAAAGAATATACATATGTATATATATATATATTCTTTTATTCTTTTATTATATATAATATATGTATACATATGATTATATATAAATATATATATATGTACATATGCATATACATGTACATATATATATCTATATATATAAAACTCAACTTGTATATCTGTATGTGTATATGTGTGTGTGTCTGTGTGTTTAACGTCCCGGCACATCTCCTCCTAGCCAACAAATCGTAGAACCACCAAAAATGGGTCACTTTAAGTTTAGGCGAATGAAAATTGAACTGCGCAATTTCTGTTCCGAAATTCATCTCGTAAGTGCAAAAAATATCGATAATGTGTTTGTTTAGGCCTTATCCCATGCATTGAATAGTGAACTTCACTCAGTAAGCTGTTTGACGTGAACTGTGTTCACCAAGCGTGCATAAAAAATAAAAAATCAAGATATAAAAACGAATCGCTGTAAACATTGTAGAAAATCGGCAAAGAAATAAATTTTCGGGATGTAGCCTGGAGGGTTTTTCGTATTAATCATTTGGACTTTGTGAACACATACCAATTGTTTTCATAACATTTTTAACGCTTTCAATTAAATGTGACCATTTTGCGTTGAGTCTGCAGTTTGAATCACTTTAACCAAATTTTAGCAGGCCGGATTTTTGATCATCACGATACATCGCCAGCAACTCCCTGAAACTCTCCCCTGAAATCCCCGTTGAGAAATCTCTCTATATAAAACTCAACTTGTGTGTCTGTGTGTGTATCTGTGTGTTTAACTTTTGGATCTACCAAGTTTCATTATTAAGGATGGAAAGTAGTGTGTAGCAAATCTATATATATAAAGCTGAAGTTGTCTGTGTGTGCAGGTTTGGTAGCCTTCAACTAACACTATCTCATTCGAGACCCTGCAGCGCAAGTTGACCAAAATTGAGAGTATGATAGAAGAAGGCTTGCTCTTCATTCTGTAGAAGATGTTAATACCAAAAATTATTTACATCAAAAAGGTGCTTTTTTTCTATGAAAATCCCTATTTTCTTACGATTTTTGACTGTTGTGCCACCATATTTCGGTGTATTTCAACTGGAAAAATGTTCAATTGAAGAGAATAACAAGTTGCATAATGCAAAATTTATACTTTTCAAAAATTCCAATTCTAAAGGGCCGAAACAAACCCAAGCAACACCGAATGATACTTTTTTAAATAATTTTGTTATATATTTAAATAATATAAATTAATCTTATGTATTGGCTTAAGTTTTTCATAGTTTGATTTGCCTAATAGTGGTTTTGTCTCTAATTTAATATAATATAATATTTTACTATAAAATTGGATTCAATCCTAAATCTGATTTTTCCCTGTAAGTTTGGATTTATTCCTAATATTTAATAATATATATATATATATATATATATATATATATATATATAATATATATTATATATTGATAAAACGGTAAGATAACAAAAGAAAGAAAGAGACCTCAATATTATGTAAATAGAGGAAATTTATCTATACAATATGTTACATTACTCGGTAGTCAAGATAAAACTCTGAGTTTCAGATGCCGAAGTGAAATCCCAACACCCATCTCTTCGGTTATCTGGCTATTTGAAAACGTTATGAAAAAATACCGTTAAAAATGAAGGGAAATTACCCTGTTATAACTCTGCTTTGCCTGCGTACTTATACATCGCTCGCATTTTTCGTCATAAAAATTATATAAAATACATAAAAATATATAAAAATATATAAAAAATATATAAAATCTTCTTGGGACATAACACAGAAAGCATGTTCTATCCGTTTTCTTTAGGGGACCAAAAACGTAACAGAAATTTAGGATTTCTAGCCTCTCATCTAATGAGGACATCTTCAATAGCGTTGCCCCAGTTTATAATAAAGCTTTAAAAGATAGTGGTTTTAGCGAAAAAATAAAATATACACCTATCACCAGCCCAACAGTAAGGAAAAGGAATAATAGAAATAGGAAGGTCATCTGGTTTACGCCCCCTTACTCACCCGAGGTGGCCTTCAATATAGGTAAATATTTCCTAGCACTGATAGATAGACATTTTCCAGTTAACCATGCTTATAGGAAACTCTTCAATAGACACAATTTAAAAATTAGTTTTAGTTCAACTATCAATTTTAAAAACATAATCAATCATAACATACAAACACAAGAAGAAAACAGCTGTTTATGCAGGAATAAAGAATTGTGCCCGCTAAATGGAGCTTGCATGTCCAAGACCATCATATATGAAGCTACTGTAAACTCTATAACCACTAAGACACCGTTTCGACGAAGAAATACGTGGGCCTGACAGAGGGTAATTTCAAGGCAGGTTCAATAACCACACTTTGAGCTTTAGGCACTGGAACAAAGAAAAGCGACACAATTATCCAATCATATTTGGTCTTAAGAGATAAAGGTGTCGATTATAACATACAATGGAAGATTTTGGCCAGATGTAAGCCCTACACTAACGGCAGCGGAAGGTGCGGTTATGCGACATGGAGAGATGGCTTATCTGGAAAAGCAGCTTAGACCCTACCACATGTCTAAATACAAGGACAGAGTTTCGGATCATGCCCACATGTGACTAAATTTCTGTTACGTTTTTGGTCCCCTAAAGAAAACGGATAGAACATGCTTTCTGTGTTATGTCCCAAGAAGATTTTATATATTTTTATATATTTTTATATATTTTTATGTATTTTATATAATTTTTATGACGAAAAATGCGAGCGATGTATAAGTACGCAGGCAAAGCAGAGTTATAACAGAGTAATTTCCCTTCATTTTTAACGGTATTTTTTCATAACGTTTTCAAATAGCCCAGATAACCGAAGAGATGGTGTTGTGGATTTCCACTTCGGCATCTGAAACTCAGAGTTTTATCTTGACTACCGAGTAATGTAACATATTGTATATATATATATATA
>NC_043013.1:32149201-32151701 GCF_006345805.1 Octopus sinensis | reverse complement strand
CCACCTGAAGAATGTCTAAGATGTGCTGACACGAAACGATCGTAGTGGTTATTCATATGTTAAATTTAATTTATATAAATTATTTTATGTATTGGCTAAGTCTTTCTTTGTTTGATTTGCATAATAGTGGTTTGTCTCTAATTTGATATACTATATATATATATATAATATATATATATATATATATATATGTATATATGTGTGTGTGTGTGTATGTGTGTATGTGTATGTGTGCATTTGTGTGTGTGTGTGTCACTGTGCATATATAAATGTATATAGATACGTATATGTTTGTAACTGTGGATAATAAATATTTTAATACATGTTACGTTGCTTAACTTTACATGCATTCGGGAGATGAAGTTCCGAATTTTCAGACCAAGATATTCATGGGGCTTGAGCAACGAATACATATACATACATAAATACATAAATACATACATGGACGCGTTTGTATATTTATATCTATATATTTATATGTGCGTGTGGTTTATATATAAACACAGACACACACATATCTTTATATCAACAAACATACATATGTGTGAAAACATGTCTAGCTGACCAGTTTTCAATGTCAATATCCACTTTGTAAACTGACAAAAGCGAGTCATATCATCTGAGTAAAATTGTAACGCTTTAATTCAATTTTAGACAGTCACTTATATTGCAAGCATTAACTTATTAATCTTAGTTTGAAACTGTCGAAAAGGTGAATGTTATTGCATCAACAAGTCGTATTAAAATTAGTGTTACGTCAAAGTCATATGACTTTGTGGAATCGTTGATCGGGAGAGTGCTGCTATAAAACCAAACGTATACAGACATATCTTTCATATTTTGAAATATATATATATATATATATATATATATATATATATATATATATATATATATACAAACACACAGTAAATATGAATAATCGGTAGACGTTTCAGATGAGCTCAAGAGCATAAATGCCAAAAATGTCTCGGTGCTTCAGTTTCGTTGTAATCTCTGTCGAATTTTTTTTTTTTTTGTAAAATAATCTTTTCTACTTTCGGCTCAAAGCCCGAAATTTTCTTTTATTTTTTGGCGGTGGGGCAATGTAAACAAAACTAGAAGACAATGTTTGCAGATCCAGTGCATCTAGAAGAACAATATTGTTTCCTATTCTAGGCACAAGGCTCGAAATTTTGGGGGAGGAGGCCTGTTGAATAGATCGACCCCAGTACGCAACTGGTACTTAATTTATCGATCCCGAAAGGATGAAAGGCAACGGAGACCTCGGCAGAATTTGAACGCAGAACGTAAAGACGGATGAAATACCTATTTCTTTACTACCCACAAGGGGCTAAATACAGAGGGGACAAACAAGGACAGACAAACGGATTAAGTCGATTATATCGACTCCAGTGCGTAACTGGTACTTACTTAATCGACCCCCTACAGGATGAAAGGCAAAGTCGACCTCGGCGGAATTGGAACTCAGAACGTAGTGGCAGATAAAATCACACGGAGCATTTCGCCCGGAGTGCTAACGATTCTGCCAGCTCGCCGCCTTTCATTACTAAAATAATAAAAAACATGTACACACATGTTATGGGTTCTATTTTCCTGTTTGCATCACCAAACGTCTCTCTCTCTCTTTCTCTCTCCTTCTCTCTGTTTCTCTCTCCTCATCTCTGTCTCCCTATATGCTGTTCATGGAGCAAGTGATACTCAGGCCAACCAGGGGAAACAACATACTGGACCACTTCTTTACAAATAATGTGAACCTTAGCCACATTATTGTGGAAGTGACACCAACAGCAATCTCAGATCGCAATATTTTTGAACTAACTAGATACGGTCCAAAGTGAAGTGCTGGTATCTACCCTATCAAGAGGATTCAAGCCTTATCCAACCTGAATTTCAATAAAGCAGAATGGGAATTGATCCGCAGAGATCCACAAACGAAACTGGTCCAACGTTCTGTGCATGCAAAACATTGACTTGAAACTCAGCCTGTTTATGTCAACAGTGCAGGCTATATGCACTAAATATGCACCAGAAAGAAAGGACACCATACCGAGAGACAAGATTCCTAGGGACAGAAAAATCCTTACCTGAAACATGTAACAGGATAAATGAATAAAAAAAGATTATACATATCTATATATGTATGTGTATATATATATATATATATATATATATATATATATATAATATATATATATATATATATATATATTATAATATATATATATATATATATATATAATATATATATATATGTTATATATAACTTTAACAGAATGATATAAAAAGATCCAAGGCTGTGAATAGTTTTCAGAACATTTATAAAGGGGTCTTACAGCTATTTCCGGGATATTTTATATCCCTCCATCATCGACGGAGCGAGAAAAAATGTTTAGTAATAGTTATTATAGAGAAGATATGAAATACAGAGTGAGGTGGAGGAATGAAAACGTTTTCAATATATAATATATATATATATATATATATATTATATATGTCA
>NC_043013.1:32129201-32141701 GCF_006345805.1 Octopus sinensis | reverse complement strand
ACACACACACTGACACAAACACACGCACACACTCACGTATACGTCTGGTATTTTTCAGTTTCCGTCTAAGGCGGCGAGCTGGCAGAATCGTTAGGACGCTGGGTGAAATGTTTAGCGGTATTTCATCTGTCGCTACATTCTGAGTTCAAATTCCGTCGAGGTCAACTTTCCCTTTCATCCTTCTGAGGTCGACTTTGCCGTTCATCCTTTCGGATCGATAAATTAAGTACCAGTGAAACCCTGGGGTCGATGTAATCGATCAGTCCCCTCCCCCAAATTTCAGGCCTTGAGACTATAGTAGAAAGGAGTTTTCAGTTCCCTATTTCTTTATTGCCCACAAGAGGCTAAACATACAGGTAACAAACAAGCATAGACACACGGATTAATTCGATTACATCGACCCCAGTGTATAACTGTTACTTAATTTATCGACCCTGAAAGGATGAAAGGCAAAATCGACCTCGGCGGAATTTGAACTCAGAACGTAACGGCAGACGAAATACTTATTTCTATTTCTTTACTACCCGCAAGAGGCTAAACACAGAGAGGACAAACAAGGACAGACAAACGGATTAAGTCGATTATATCAACCCCAGTGCGTAACTGGTACTTATTTAATCGACCTCGAAATAATGAAAGGCAAAATCGACCTCGGCGGAATTTGAACGTAGCGGCAGACGAAATCCCACGGAGCATTTCGCCCGGCGTGCTAACGTTTCTACCAGCTCGCCGATTTTTCAGTTTCAGTCTACGAAATCCGTTCACAAGGCATTTTTGGGTCCGATACTATAGCAGAAGACTCTTGTGAAAGGTGCAATGCAGTGAGAGGGACATTCAACAGAAGTATTGTGTATGGCTGGGAAGCAAACTTCTTACTACACAGTCGCGTATTGATATAATAAGCATAGCTCGTAGAAATTCGGTTCTGTTTAATTATTTGCATTTCCAAAGTCTCTAATTATTGTTAATGTTGTCGATTTTAACGTTGTTGCTGTGAATGGGGATATGAACTTGCTTAATGTAGTGTTAGATTTTAATTATTTATTTAAAATTAACATTTAAATAGGAGATAGAAACGAAAAGAACCGTAGTGATGCGTCAATTGTCCTTTCACAGCTCCTTACCGCCCGGTACACATTTAAATCCTCCCACTGTTTCCAAGGGATGGAACCGCTTGCTTTGAGGAGGATTGATTCAGTTGATATCTAGCTGATATTTCTTATTTCTTTACTACCCACAAGGGGCTAAACATAGAGGGGACAAACAAGGACAGACAAACGGATTAAGTCAATTACATCGACCCCCAGTGCGTAACTGGTACTTAATTTATCGACCCCGAAAGGATGAAAGGCAAAGTCAACCTCGGCGGAATTTGAACTCAGAATGTAATGGCAGACGAAATACGGCTACGCATTTCGCCCGGCGTGCTAACGGTTCTGCCAGCTCGCCGCCCTATTTAATATCTAGCTGATATTTCTAACATATTGATTTACCGCGTAGAAGCCTCCTCGATGTTTGATCTGCAAGTGATGATGGTCGTGTTGATGGTGTATACTTCCAAAGAATTGTGACGTAAGCTGTTAGTTTGAGGATATGACCTTGTATTGTATTTCTCGGGTAAATCCATTAAATTATTCCAGAGCGGAGAACACTTTTAAAAAAGTGCAGGAAAAATACCCTATTTAATTTCCTTTCCTCTGAATATCAGAACTTTATATTTTTTAATGAAAAACCTCTTAAGTAACTAATCTGAAACGATTTTCTTTTCGGTTTGTTTTATTTGAAACGTTGGCAACTTGACCTATTTCTGTGGATTCCAGAACCATTGGAGCGTCGGACATTTCTTTTGCAGAAATTAGCTACGTCCCTTTTCGTTCTCAATCCAAACTCCGTCACGATTACGATTATTCTTGATCATTCCAATATCTATATATTTAGCAACAGTGTAATATTGCAGAGCGATTGAATCGACATTACACTCGTAGCAAAATATTTGTTGGTTGTGTGCCAACAAGATAATTCCTTGTTATTTCATCTGGTTTTAATGGTGAGATAATCCACTTGATATAGTATTACCCAATGCCAGTCAATAAGTGTTATAGTCGAAATACTCTGCAGACACTTTTGTACAATAGGACTAATCAACCAGTCGAATGACAATTATTTAGAGGTTTTACACGCTTTTGTAAATTACTGAAAGGTTTTACACGCTTTTGTCAAATGATGTGAGCTGAAATATTCTCTCAGCAAAAACGTTTAGTATGTTTTAATAAATATTTCTCTCTCTCTCACCATACGCTCTCTCTCTTACACACACATACACACACACACAGAGTCTTTCTCTCTCTCTCTCTCACTGCCTTAGGTGTGGTAGTGTGGTGTGAAGTTTTTTTCCAAACCACATGGTTCCAGGTTCAGTCCGCGTGTCACCTTGGGCAAGTGTCTTCCACAATAGCCTGCAGTCAACGAAAGCCTTGTGAGCAGATTTGGTTGATGGAAAGTGAAAGAAGCCCATCGTATATATATATATATATATATATATTATATATATATATATATAAGAAAGTTGGTTTGTGAAAGCACGTGGGTGAATATATAAAAAATAGTAAAGAGTGAAAAAACGACAGAAGGCTTAATGTTAAAAAATATATATATTGCGTCAATATGTCTGAAGAATATTAGAAAATTAAAACAAAAATTTTTTTTCCCTTTATAATGACATCATTTTTAAAGAAGACCGGTTTCGCATTTAGCTTTTCAAATTTGAAAAGCTAAATGCGAAACCGGTCTTTCTTTAAAAATTATGTCATTATAAAGGGAAAAAAATTAAAAAAAAAAAATTTCTAATATTCTTCAGACATATTGACGCAAATATATATATTTTTTAACAATTAAGCCTTCTGTCGTTTTTTCACTCTTTACTATTTTATATATATATATATATATATATATATGTTCATTGAGAATTTTAGATATTGCTGTGGCAAAATATAAACTGCCCTCTGATGGCTGAGATAGCATGTCTAACAATGATCAACAAGGTAATTAGATGGTGTGTAAAGACTTCGCTGTTAATAATTGTTAGCCACTATCTGCTGTTGTAAACAATATTGCGGCTCCTGAAATGTTTGTGGTTGTGCAAATTGCTGGCTGATTTGGTGTATAAGAGAATGGTAAATGAGTGAAGCAGCTAGTTCCATAGAAGTTCAATATTGATTAACAACATTAAGAGGGAAGTTTTCAGAGAGGGAATTTCATCTCACCAACAGATTCCGATTTCTGAATGAAGCCAGTTCATGTTAGTAGCACATTTCATATATGTGTAAAAAAAGAATCCAAAAGTCCATGAGCCAACAAATTCATTTTCGCACCCATTATTTTGTTGTTTCGTGATACACTAAAAGAAAATACATAAAATATAAAATAATCTGTTAATGTTTTTGATAATTTTCCTTGTCTTACTATTTCGTTGATAAAGAAAGAGAATGTTGTGATTATCATGTTTTGCTAAAAGTATTAGAGAAAAACGAAATGTCGCATTGCTGGCTTCGTTTCTGTGGCATACTGCATAGATGCTGCTTTTATAAATGAATATTCTTATTTATGAAAATAGATTATATTTCAAAATTAATTCTGCAGGTGTTAAATTTATATATAATTTTGACGAGACCTGACAAGCTGCCTTAAATTATCAAGATTTTATGGAGTCACATAGTTGCTCTTACGCTAATCATAGGATATATAAAGCACTGGAGTGAGGTACTAGCATTGATGGCTTTCATACGGCTCTGTAATTTTTGGGATGTTCATCATTTATATTTCTATCATAAGAGAGATATATCGGCAAATCGATTCTACTGAAGTGTTAATAAGGTACTAGTGAGCAATTTACCTCCAAGACAAAGTCATCGGCTCGCACAATAAACGTTGAGACACTATTTGTAATGATGTCATGTTCATGACCAAAGCGAGCCTCTTGGATGAAAACATTAGCTGTCAACAGAACTTTACATGTCTAAAATACTGTATGATGAACAAAGCAGGAAGTTAAGAAAGCGAGTACGTCCGAGTTACTGGGTTCGATTCATTCAAATATGCTATTTTTCTCCATATATTGGGTCTAGTACCAATGTAAAATATAGTTTGGCACCGTTAATATCTCAGATTCTCTAGCTTTCTGCGCTACGTCTGTGTCTGTTAAATGCCTTTACATTAGATTCATTTAACTGTTGTACAAATTGAGAGGGGAAATACGTTTTCATGTTGGAATCAGATGTAAATGATTGGTTAATAAACCACAGAAGAAGAGTAGTTTTCAAGCCGTATATTTCTCTAAACCGACTGCACCACGATGGTAGAAAAACAGCTAAGTTGATCGTCTCTCAAAAGTTAGCAAATTCCTTATCACGTACCAGCTAGTTAAATAATTCTGTTTTTATTTCTTCTCTGTGACTGAGCACAAGATCTTTCTATTTTGTTTTTCATTTTGAATAGCCTTTGAAATGTATTGGTCTTTGATTGGTGTCAACTTAACAATCGCATTTAAAGCTATAAAGAAGAAACCAAGTCTGCATCCGTTACGGCTCCAAAGATAATCTTAGTTTCGAAAGTTTCCAGAATAAATTAAGCTTCTAGTTGATTATTTTCTATATTTTTATTTGTGCATATTTAAACTGCCAAATGCATGCAACGCATATACGAAACGTCTGCATTTGATAAGACGGTTTAAAAAAAAAATGTTATTGTTATTATTTGGTTCCTGATCAGCCTGGTCGTGCAATCCTACCATCAAAAATATACTGACGTATCCAATACGTTTAATTTTCAGATAGTATATCCACTACCACATTATCCCATATATCCAATTTTATTTTTCACTTAGTCACTATGATATAATTTAAGAGGGATTTGGCTGCTATTTCCACTAGGTCGAAACTCCTTGGTTCATTTCCTAAAGACTATATTTGAGAAAAATATAGAAGTAGGTATTATGTCGTTTATTCCAGTTGCTGGAAGTCCATATAACTTTTGAAGTTATTACAAGAGAAATCACTGAAATAAGCGAGTATAGGTAATCGAATCAAATCCATAATTTTACTGGATATATTCTTACTAGTTCTGGATAAAGTAAATTTAAAGTCTATCCTCGATGAAAATTTGCTGAGAAATTATTAGAATTGACCATAATGAGCTTCGTATTTGTACGTAATGTGGAAGTTGCAGGTGATCAAATTATAGCTACAAAGTTCTTCTGGCAGTAGATTCTGATGATCAAAGTGCTTTCTGAAAGCATTCCTGTTATTATCAATAATATTAATATGCTAACTTGTTCTTTTTGTAGGTACCTGTGATGTCTGTCACACTTACTTCAAATGAAGAAGTGGGTGGCAAAGCGAGATAGAGGAGGACAGAGAGGAAGTAAAAGAAAGAGAGAAGAGAGAGTGAGAGAGAAAATGAGAGAGTGAAAGGGAAAGAGAGAGTGAGAAAGAAAAAGAGAAAGAGAGCAAGTAAAAGAGACAGTGAGCGGTGATGATGTTCATTTTGTGTTATAAATGTTTATCACATCGCAAGAAAAGTAGATACATAGATCGAAAGAAAAAATTGATACATAGATACATAGACACATTGTTAAACCAAAGACAAATAAGTACAACAAATATTAGATGTCACTTTCACTTTTCATTACCACACACGGATAAAATTAACTCGCAAGAGGTATAGGGGTAGAAAAATCTTTTAGTCGTTAGGGTCACTATGGGTGTTAATCCGCTCCTAACAGCGGCATTTGTGGGTCTCACAGATCTGGAGGCCAAGCCCCCAGATAAACACCGATGTGTAGGCTGTTGTTATCAAACTTAACGTGAGTGGAGGGCGAATACACGACAGAATAGGAATTATTTCGTCTTAGCTTTCACTGCTTATACTAAACACATGACATTTTTGCCTTATGATATAGAACATTTCCTTTCCCTTCACTCTTGTTTAATAAAAAGGCACTCTGTCGCTTACGACGATGAGGTTCCTGTTTATCTCATCAACGGAACAGTTTGCTCATAAAATTAACGTGCAAGTGGATGAGTACTCCGCAGACATGCATAAGGTAGTTCCCAGGGTGATTCAGCCTCACACAGGCCCCTTTGAATTACAACTACAACTAATTATTTCCAGCTGAGTGGACTGCAGCAAAGTGAAGTTGAATACCATGCTCAAGAACACAGCGCGCCGCCAGAAATCGTACTCATAACTTTACGATCGTGGGCCGTATACTCATAGACACTGAGCCATGCACCTTCACTCTCTTAATCATAGAGAAAAGGGATGAAGCGACAGCGTCAGAGAAAGCAAAGCATCAGTCATTTACAATGACAATTAGACTGAAATACGATCGATCTTTTCTAGCTTCTTTACTTGTAACAATAAAGAAGAGGGAAAGGCATTTAGCAATGAATAGAGGGAAAGTCTTTCATGTGTTTACATTTTTATTCTGGGAGTTCAAGAACGATCGACTGTTAGTTCTCTCTTCTTTCCTCCATTCCTGGTACTTATACGCCTTCTTTCATAGTTCTTCATGTCTTTTAGTTGGGGGAAAGACCACGTTTTTTTCAGGCACGTTTAACGTTTTCTCTATAAACTGCTAACAAGCACACCTCCCTTCCTTTTTTTTCACACAAATACTAATGCAAATTTCGAACGAGGTGTAGATGTAAAAAGAGCACAGAAAATAGGTAACACCCCCTACAAAATGGGTGGGGAGAAAAGATGCCAACAGGTGGCTACACGAAATTCAACTGCGGTGTCTTCTCCTATAACCTCGGGCCGACCAAAGCCTTGTGAGTGAATTTGGTAAGGGAAACTGAAAGAAGCCCATCATATATATCTATTACATATGTGGAAAATCAGTGTGTGTTTGTTTGTGGCATTGTTAGCTAACTCTTAAATAGTTTTACTGATTTTGATGAAACTTGATACGTGAGTAGAACTCACTCTGGAAATCTCGTGATATACTTAGATTGTCGAAAAAATCGATAATACGGGACCTTTATATCTACCTCATAAAACTAATTTTTTTAAACACCCAAGGAAAATAACCTATAGCACCTGTACAATATTTTTATACACTCAAGGCAAATAACCCATTTCATCATTTATGTTCGATTACTTTGACTATTGATTTTTTTGTGTCCTTATCTAATTTTTACAGGAATATAACTTTTATACTTTATTTGACATGTGAGTAGAACTCATGTCTGGAAACCTTGTGACATACTTAGATTGTTGAAAAAATTGATAATGAGGTCCTTCCAATGAATCCTTTTATCTACTACATATTACTGATATTTTACTTAAACAACCCAAGGGAAATAACCCATACGACCTGCAGATTTTAGCAAAGCTATCAATATTTGATTCTCACGATCAACCGACTTAATTCTGCATTTCACTACTCACAGTTTTGAACTGCTAAATATTATAATTGCACTTCCTTAATATGATTCCTAAACCTTTAAAGACTTCATTCATACATTTCTATACATACATACTTTTTGGAATGACCATTACTCCGATAATTCTGCACTTTTACAGTTACATTTTTTTTCCATGACAGTAGATAAATTTTTCATTGCACAACGTATTTGTAGTGGCTTCATGCAGGCATAGCATAAATTCCATCCTCGATTGCCAAATTTCATTTGGCCATCACCAGAGGAAGCAAAGCATCAGTCATTTACAATGACAATTAGACTGAAATACGATCAATCTTTTCTAGCTTCTTTACTTGTAACAGTGAAGAAGAGGGAAAGGCATTTAGCAATGAATAGAGGGAAAGTCTTTCATGTGTTTACATTTTTATTCTGGGAGTTCAAGAACGATCGACTGTTAGTTCTCTCTTCTTTCCTCCACTCCCGGTACTTATTCGCCTTCTTTCATAGTTCTTTATGTCTTTTAGTTGGGGGAAAGACCTCCGTATCTTGTTTTCGAAAATCGTCAGTTTTCTCCGGAAAATAACAATGTTTTCCTGTCATTTTCAACCAAGGTGGAGAATAAGGGATCCTTCTTCTGCTGGTGAGTTCCTTTTTTGTTAAAATCCCTCCTATTTCTAGGGAGAATTATCAAATTCATTCCATTTGTTATTACACGTGGAAAAATTTAGTATTTTGCTGAATGGCACCAACAAATAATTTCGAGGGAGTTGATGAGAGAGGGGAGAGATTGAGGAGTGTCTTGCTACAAAAACGAGAGAGGGTGACAGTTCTTCACCTGTTGGCGTGACAAGCAGGCAAAACAAGATCACCATCCCAGTTACAAACAACAGCAGCTCCGACAGCTCCGTCATCATCACTTCAGCCACTACCAATACGAGCAACAACAAGGAAAACAACTCTAGCTGCAACAACAACAAGCAGCAACAGCAGCATCAACAGAAGCGGCAGCGACGACATCAGTAAAGCTTCGACGGGTGAGACAAATAAGCAGTACAGCTACGATATAAATTTTTTTCTCTTCTTAGCAAGTATCTTCACTACTTCGTTCAACGATATGAGCATCACAAACGATATCGTCGCTTTGGCTCCGACTAACACCAACAAAGACAGGTACATCTCCAGCAGCAAAAACGATATAATCAACACCAACAATAACAGTAACAATAAAAACAACCCTTTTGCATGAATAACAAAATTGCAGGATCGAATTTCCCAGAAAGGAAAACATGAATATATGGCAATGATGGTCCCCCACTACTTCTGCTCGTGATCAGAGATGCATATACCGTCAGCCAGTAAGGGACATGCTCAACTGGTTACGGTCAAACAAGTGACAAGCAAATCTGTGGTATTGAACAGAATATTTGCTGTAGCCCATCTTTTATACCAAAACAAAACAACGTACATGATAATACTTCCAATCACTTCAGATCAGAAGCCACGAGAGCCACTGCATGGTACTGCATCAGGGCATTTATTATTATTATTATTATTATTATTATTATTATTATTATTATTATTATTATTATTATTATTACTATTACTATTATTATTATTATTATTATTATTATTATTATTATTATTATTATTATTATTATTATTATTACTATTACTATTATTATTATTAATATTATTATTATTATTATTATTACTACTATTACTATTATTATTATTATTATTATTGAGTGAGCGAGCAGACCATGCCATCAAAGTGACACTGGGGTAAAATATACGAAGCCCAGTATACCCATCATGACTACCCGTCCGATAAGGGCACACCAGGCACATGCATCACAACCATATGTGCGCGACATGGTGATCTCATATCAAAATAAACAGCACATGACCTTGCAGGTGGAGCCCAGTTAGAATTTTCTTCAGATCGAGTAACCCATCCCGCTCAAAAGGTCCCTGAATAAGGGCTGTCCAAGGACGTTGAACGAAACACCCATGTTTCCAGAGGTGAATTATTCAAACCCCAAAGAATCCCTCTCAACACATGGCTATGATGCTTCCCCACTACTTCTGCTCGTGATCAGAGATGCACATATCGTCAGCCACTAAGGGACATGCTCAACTGGTTAAGGTCAAACAACTGACAAGCAAATCTGTGGTATTGAGCAGAATATTTGCTGTAGCCCATCTTTTATACCAAGACAAAACCATGTACATGATAACACTTCCAATCAGTTAAGATCAGAAGCCATGAGAGCCACTGCCTGGTACTGCATCAGGGCATAGCCACTGCCTGGTACTGCATCAGGGCATAGCCACTGCCTGGTACTGCATCAGGGCATAGCCACTGCCTGGTACTGCATCAGGGCATTATTATTATTATTATTATTATTATTATTATTATTATTATTATTATTATTATTATTATTATTATTATTATTATTTTATTTTGGCTGCTGTGCTATTATTTCTTTCGGTGTTCGTGATAGTATTTTTCAACAAGAGTTTCATTGTATTTGAGTAGTACAGCCAGATACGAAGCAAAAACAAAAGTAGGAGAAAACACAGAGGTACAAATCAATACTTATAAATCAATGTCAGATATATGTGGATACAATCATCCTATCGTAAATTTAAGGCCTCACAAAAATAAATTTAAAAAATCGTTATAGGACTTTCTTATCGAATTCCAAATGTATCTGCTATGTTACTGCTATTTTTCTTTCTAAATCTTTCTGCGAGCTACTTTTAAATTATCAAAAGAAGTTGAATAACTTTGAACCTTAACCAGAAAATGTATTCTCCAGTAATCAAACTTTGATATCTGAAAGAAAAGTAATGTTTAGTCAAAAGAATTTTGGAAAGAAAAAAAAAACAAGAAAACTGCGTAACAAAATCTACAAATATAATTTTGAAAATAGAATATTACAATACAATAAGAAAAGTGATATATCACTTTGTGCTGTATAACCTCTGAGGAATGAAGAAAAATGTAAGAAAATAGAAAGTCTTGAATATAATATTGAGATTATTAATTGATTCTTCAGTCTGAAAAAAATTCTGCTATAAACAAGGTCTCCAGGATTTCTTGCTCTAGAAGACACATGATGTGTATGCATGTGTTAAAGTAATGTCAGCACGCACATTTGTATATGTATGTGAATATTTACTACCTTCTGAATCGTATTATAATCTACAGAGAAAATCGTTATTCTTTTTCAATTATTTTATTGAGCAAATATATTTGGATACTATCCTATTATAACAGAAAGAGGTCTGCCTATCTATTTAGAATTTTTAAATATAAATATGTACGCACATAAACAAGTCTACGCGCACATATCTGTCTATCTAACGGGTGCACGAGGTCTTTCAGGTCATATTAGGTTACGTAATGAAACGATTCTAATGTAGCAAAAACTAAATGTACAATCTTGTGCACATGCTCTCGACAAGCTTTTTTTTAATATGATTCGCTTCAATGCCCGACCGGAAACGGTCCTTATTAATTCCGGATATCATGTGGACAGTGGTGATTACGTTCAGGGGAGCCATAATATTTCGTAGTTGTAGATTACTCTCCTTTCATCTCGCTCCAAACGCCTATGAGAGTTAAACCAGGCGAGTTTGGAGGCCATAGATTTGCTGTTACATGATTGTAAAGAGTGTTTGAGATCAAGTGCTGGGCTACGTTGACTTTCTGAGAAGGAGCTGAATTTTGTTGAAACACGTAGAACCTTTAGTTAAATACTTCATCCAATCAAAATTTAACAACTGCTTCCACTACCACAACATATCAAGCAGCATTAATTCTAAGAATCTCTGGAACCATTTGACCTGGCATGACATTACCATCGTTACTCACCACCACTAAAATAATCACAATTGCTAGAAACTTAGTATGCATCATTCTAGAGATCTGCATACACCCATCTGCCATTTCTCTTATTAGACGTTTGGTCTTGGTCGAAGTTTTTCGCATCAGAGACATGTTTGTGAAAAAGTTTTAACCTTGTAAAGTAACCAGTTGACACGGTTCAAATGGTTTTAGTGTTTCTTTGCAGACATGACTTGGTCTCACCTCAGAACACACGTCTTATATCGAATGACCTAATGCACCACAGTCCTGATAGCCAACTCCTACAGATG
The DNA here is from genome assembly GCF_006345805.1 of Octopus sinensis. Classification (NCBI taxonomy): domain Eukaryota; kingdom Metazoa; phylum Mollusca; class Cephalopoda; order Octopoda; family Octopodidae; genus Octopus; species Octopus sinensis. The sequence goes on along the minus strand of NC_043013.1, from coordinate 32,130,113 downwards.
AGGTTCTTTGGTAATGACTCTCCATTGATTTGAGGGTATCACCATCGATAATATTTTGAGCATTTTGGATTCATTGGAAGTGTCTTTATAGTGATCGAACATTTTGTATGTTTTCTTTCCTTTGATATTGTTGAAACATTTCCAACTGTGACTTCCAGTTCCATCTGGACTTTTCATACAAAAGATCTTGCAACGTTTAGAAAGTTAGCAATTTCTAGAACGTTGTGTTCCGCATATAGTAGAAACTTGGCCAAGGTGCCACGCAATGGGACTGAACCCGGAACCATGTGGTGTGGAAGCAAACTTCTTACCTGACAATCACTCCTGCGCCTCTTGAAGCAGTATGATTGAAAAAATTTGGAGTCAACAAGTAAGAGTACGATTGGCTTTTTTTCAATCACTACAACTGTTTCTACGCAACATGGCTCTTAACAGAATATACCATAGCTGCATATATATATCTATATATATATATATATATATATATATATATATATATATATATATATATACTACACACTCAAGCGCGCGCACACACATACAAACACACAGCCAAACACATATTATACATGACAGATTCTGTGTGTGTGTGTGTGTGTGTGTGTATGTATGTGTGTGTGTGTGTGTGTGAAAGAGAGAGAGAGTGAGAGAGAGAGAAAGAATTTTAGATTTTCAAGTCATATTGTAGTTCTTTACCACTACTCCAGCGTTCCAATAATGTCCAATAAGTCATCTTTCCTATATAAATATCAGAAACATATATTATTATCACCGGTTCAACAAGCTCTAATGCGTAATTTAGAGTCACAGTCAAAAACAAAATTTATAATGCATTTATATACAGGTGTATAGCTATCTATCGACCTTACACTCTTTACACGTTTCAAGTTATTTTTGGTTTATCTTCAGCAA
>NC_043013.1:32116701-32124201 GCF_006345805.1 Octopus sinensis | reverse complement strand
GCCGAACCGCTAAGTTACGGTGACGTAAACACACCAGCATCGGTTGACAAGCGATGCTGGGGAGACACACAGACACACAAACATATACACGCGCATACACACACACACACATATATACCAAATCTACTCACAAGGCTTTGGTCGGCTCGAGGCTATAGTAGAAGGCACTTGCCCAAGGTGCCATGCAGTGAGAATGAACCCGGACTCGGAACTATGTGGTTGGTAAACAAGCTACTTACCACACAGCCACTCCTGTGACCAGCTACTTACCACAGCCACTCCTGCGGCCTATATATATATATATGAATATATGAGGGTGTCCTGAAATGTTCATGGGTAAGTATTTTGTGTAAGAGGAAATACAAGAGGATCAGATAATTATGATTTTATTCAGCATATTCCCCTCTCAGATTGACACATTTACTAGAGTGGTCCTTCAATTTTTCTAAGCACTGTAAAGAATTTGAAGCCTATATATGTGTGCGTGTATTTAAAGGTGGTGAGCTGGCAGAATCGTTAGCGCCCCGGGCAAATGCTTAGTGACATTCCGTCTGTGTTCAAATCCCCTGAAATCGACGTTCCCTTCCATCTTTTGGGGTAGATAAAATACGTGCTAGTTGATCACTTGAGTCAGTGTAATCAACTTTCACACTCCTGTGAATATTACCGGCCTTGTGTCAAAATTAGAAAAGAAAAAAATATATGTTTTTAACCTGGAGCTGAGAAGTTCCTCTTCACTTACAGTAAACTACAGATTTCTAACATAGGTGCCAGGTTGTCAATTCTGGACCGAGTTCTGGTTAATTATATAGCTTTCAGTAGTTTATTGTTACATATTTTTGTCAAACAAGAAATGTAAGGTGGACTTAAAACTGAACGTAAGCACAAGAAACTCTGTATCATAGTGCATTAGTACCATGTCTCTACCAATCGACTACCAAACCACCTGCCAATTCGCCTCCGTTCAATGAAAGATCTATAGCCTAAGATTTTTAACACGTTGCTTTTCGAGTGACCAGAAGCAATAATTATAATATATAACTAAAAGTTGCAAAACGTATGAACCATACGTGTGCTGAATTGGGACAGACGTTGGAATATGGGACGAAAGAACCATCGAGGTCAAGTTTGCTTTTCAAGGACGGTGGTTTTGTGAAATCGTCAGTCTGTTGGACAAGATGCTCTTTACCTTTTGAATTGAAATCCCGACATGCCCCATTTGAATTGTAGACTTAATCCAATGTCTATTTTAACATCATTATATGCTTCTTAGGTGCGTTTAACAGAGTTCACTTTCTCACAAGCATTCGGACGGTATTTCCATGTTTCAGGATAATCTCTCTATCCGTCTTACAAATCTAAAGTAAGCTGAAACTAGCCATGTGCAATATCCTTTCCTCTAATTGATAAAAAGCAACTTACTTTCCTTAGAACAGTTTCAGACATTGTTGTTGGCTCTGCCGTGGATACCTTGAAGCTTAAAAGATTATTTTAAACAATTTAAGCAATTATTCAGGAAACGCTCTTTTTATATCGCAGTTGTTATAACTGCTCACGGTAGCTCACGGTGTCTATTATTTTCTTAGCTTACTAGACAACAGGTATATTTGCAGTGCTATGTATGATCGATCGAATCTGTAATGAAAGCTTTCCAGTAGTGACCGTCCCGTCATTTTTGTAACAAAAATAATGTTCCTAGGTCTATTTATGGTGTCACGAGAACTTTAGTGGCCTTTTTACGGGAGTCAGAAAACACAACAATTGATCAGTAACGAAATACGCAGTCGACTATAACATTATAATTATGTATGAGAACACGGTTTTGAAGTAATATTGATTATCTTTTAGTGACGGGGGAGTTCTTCTGAAAAGTAAGGCTTAAGCTATAATTAACATTTGTATTTCATACACTATGAATGCCACCAGACCTAGTGCAACAACAGTAAGTTGCTATTTGAAGAATTCTAAAATCCTAGGAAACCAGTAATAATTCATGCATTATGTTGGTAATTAGATTTATTATTGCTGGGCGAAGCAAATGTCTTTTTCAGGTAGGAATATGGCTTGTTACAAATAGCTACGTCAACAATTTATAACTTTCAAGTGAACACTTTGAAGGGGTAAAAATAATCTATTCTAAAGTGCCACGTTTTGAAAACTTTCAGCATTTGTTTTCTGGCTCCATATTTGTCTCTCTATTGATTTATCACACAGTTGCCATCCCAACAATGCTGTCATCAGTTTCGTGTGATTTAGATTTTAGATTTCGCGTTTCAGATAATTTCAGGGCACCTAGACTTTGAATATTTTTTTTGAATTTCTGTCGCATGATCATATGCTGAACAATTTACTTTAGTTATCAATTATTGATATTGATGGAGTGATTATTATGAACGCCTAAATCATTTCTTGGTTAGTCACCATTATTATCATGGTCGTATGATCGAATTCGAATTAGTCTCACAAATTGTTAGTTCAAGAAAGTGTCCATTCCGCCTTAGTATTAGTTAGTATAGTACATACACTATTATATATAGTGAAGATGTAATAGAAATAATTTTCTATACAAGCAGCAATAAGGTAGTAAACTCAACACTAGGCGTAACAGATTGGGTTCTCATTACTATATATATTATTGTTAGGTTGGTTGCAATTTTTCCAAATGGTTTTTACTGTTTAAAATAGAAAATATAAAGGATGGTGCCTTGTAATTTCAAATTTCATAGAATATATATCAATATGTAGGTGCAAGTATGACTGTGCTGTTAAGGAGCTCGCTTTGCAACTAACGTGATTTTAAGTTCAGTACCAATGAGCGGCACTTTGGGCGAGAATCTTCTAAAATATCCTAGGAACGTACAATGCGTTGTGAGTGAATTTAGTAGACTGAAACTGTGAATAACTATAGTATATACATCTCTCTCTCTTTCAACTCCCTCCTTCCCTCCCTCCCTCCCAATCTATCTATCTATCTATCTATCTATCTATCTATCTATCTATCTATCTATCTATCTATCTATCTATCTATCTATCTATGTGTGTTTCTACAGGCTCCCCTCCACCGTTTAACAACCAGTGTTGGTTTGTTTACGCCGATCTAATAAATTAAAAAATAAATGCACCCTTTTAAAGCCTAGCCAGGCTCATGGGCCCGGTTTCCCGCTTTCAATGGCGTATGTGTTCCCCAGCTGGACGGGACGCCAGTCCATCGCAGCGTTACTCATTTTTGCCAACTGAGTGGACTGGAGCAACGTGAAATGAAGTGTCTTACACAAGAACACAACGCATCCCCCGGTCCAGGAATCGAAACCACAATCTTCCAATCATGATGCTGACACCCTAATCACTAAGCCATGCGCCTCCACAGCTCTTATAAATTAGAGGTTCGGAAAGAGATCGATGAAATAAGTACTAGATTTAAAATTAAGTACTAGGTCGGTTTATTTGATAAAACTATTGAAGGAAGTGTCCCAGCATGGCTGCAGTCTAATGACTGAAACAAGTAAAAGATTAAAAAATGGTTTCCTTAACCAAATATTCTCACCTGTTTTGCATGATGCTAACTGACAAGGATAGCTCTGGTTTGCGTTCCGAACTCCCACCCCCCGCAATCATAAGGCCACTGCAAGTTATATATGCAAGTTTGCATCTCCATCTTTAAAGTAGATCTAAGTCTAGTCTGAGATTCGCTGTTGTAAATACTACAAATTGACATATAGAGATAAATATTAGAAGCAACTGCGTGAGGACAAAGGAAGTAAGATTGGAATCGATATAAGTATGTGTCAATACGAAAATGAATATATAAATTTTCTTTCCACTAATATGCCATAAACATTAATATATATAAGTGCCATTACATTAATAACAAGCCAGCGAGCACGGCATATTAAAACAATTCGGTTCACTCACATTTTTGCCAAACACTATTGGCAGGTTATAAACTTAGCAATTTCAATGTTCTGAGTGATCTCAGACGATCAACATTTTATGAAATCTTTGTCGGTGATTAGATTGGAAATATAAAGCTAAGCACAAGAAAAGAACAAAATAGGAAAGCAGAATGATAATTTCTCTAATATTGCTTGATTCCAACTCTGTTTCTTTGTGATGACTTCAGAACACACGTAAACATTATTTTTCTAAATTATACTACTACTACGACTACTTCATACGTGTGTACATTACCATGAAGGTTAATTCGATTAGCTATAGAAATCGAAAGTATTAATTAGTTTATGTGGAAAAGGTTTTAGTTTTTAATTGTTTTCAGAAGACATGCAATATAGTGAAACTTAGAGACGATGATTGAAGTGATTCCATGCAGGAAGTTCTACTAACTTAATCTTAGACATAAAAGAATGGATTTTGTCACAAGCGTAAACTTAACATGTTCTAATTATTGGAAGAAGTGACTTTTCTTTCTTTCTTACCCTCCTCTCTCTCTCTTTCTCTCTCTCTCTCTCTCTCTCTCTCTCCACACACATATATTTGTGTGTGAGTGCGTATATGCATTTACATATACATACATATATATACACACATACGCGTGTATATATATTGTATATATTATATATATATGTATGTATTATATATATATATATTATATATATATATATATATATAGTTATATGTATATATATATACATACATACATACATATATATATATATAATATATATATATATATATGTATATATATATATATATGTGTATATATGTATATATCTGTATATATATATATAATATATATATGATACATAAATATATGTATACATATTTATGTATACACACAGATACACACACATACACATACACACACACATATAAATGCGAGAAGCATACCAGAAGCCTTGAGACATCTTTACGAGAGGAAGTTCTGTCCTAGATTATTGTAATTTTCGTATATAATTACTATAAATCTAATATTCTCACCTGCCAACTGCAACACCACTTTGACGGCGGCACCTCACGAAACACTACTTGCTTTAGCTGATTTGCTTGAGAATGCAGTCGGTGCGTGAATGCAATGTCAAACTAGGCAAAAACGCTGCCGGAACTTATGGAATACTCCAAACTGCTTATGGATTGTCTTGCATGGGCCGAGCATCTGGTTTCCACTGGCACAAGAGGTTTAAGGACACTAAAGAGGAGGTCAGAGACGATGAGGTGTGTGTGCGGGTGGGGTGGGGGAGATGTCAGAACATCAGAGTTAGTTGAGAAAATTTGGATTTTTTTCTCGATGAATACCGTCATATAAAATAAACATACTGCTTAGAGTTGGTGGGACAACAGAATTATACATCTGTAAAGTTTATTCCCAAGTTACTCAGAAACGAGCATCCTGGTAAGCGACTACTTGACAGAGATGGGCATCAAAGTGTTTCGTCTTCCTTACAGTCCATACATTGCTCTCTGTGACACCTGGTTGTTTCTGAAGCTGAAGGATAACCTCCTGGGCAGTCGTTTTGAAACCGTAAAAAGACAGTGACAAGAGTCTCGGTCATCTTCACACTGGAAAACTTTCATGGGACCTGGGACCTTCACGAATAAACCACAGCTCTACAACGAATAAAATTGAAGTCCGAGGATCTTACTTTGAAGGAGATTAGAATTTTATAATTTTCTGAATCAATAAATGTGTTTCCTGTAAAAAAATATCAACAATTCTTGAATATTACTTGTACGTAAATACAAACACATATACACACATATATGGGCGTTTGTTAGCTTCTATTTCTTCTTTCTTCTTTTAATGTTTTCTCTGACGGTTGATATATTTCCTTTCTCTGTTCACTTTCACTTACATCAAGATATTACCATAGTGCTGACGGCAGAGGTGGTCTCTACATCCTGGGTATTTGTTTCTCACTCATTTGTTTTCGAGAGTGATGATAATATGTGTGTTCCGACCATCCAAGAACTGTAGGGCCTCTCATGATACTGTTGGCAGTTTCTGCTGTTGGTATCATCTTCCACTCTACCGTTATTCTTTTAATTTTCAAAATCCTCAGAGCAGAATACTCTGAAGATATTTTTGTTGTCACAAGTGTAACAACTGGGGTTTTCTGTCGCCTCTGTATCGTCAGTCTTATTGCCTTTGATCTTGTGGCGACAAAAGTGCATAGGTCCTGTGATCTCTGGAATGGTGTCTGGAATAGTCTCTGGAATGGTCTCTGGAATGACCATATGATATCTGAATGAGAGATCATAATGCTTTTCATTCTATGCTAACTCTTTACACCCACGTTCTTCACATTACACGAGCGCTTCTCACCAATTCACATTGTTTTAGAAAGTTGGTAACGACAATAACAATATCAGTTGATAAAATTATGTCTTTTTGACTTCTCTTGTGCTACAATATCTACTGTGACGCAACGTTACATGAGCGAGTGTGTTAGGACAATCACCGTTTGTACTCGCTCGTGAAGGTCATGTAGAGAATATCGAAGGATTTGTCTATCCCTGTGTAAAAATTGTAAGCTCATATATCAGCAAGGGCCTCCCTTAGTTAGGTGTTGAGGCTAGAGAAAATTGACTCCATCTTTCAAGAGACAAAGGAAAATTAAATTTTACTTTGTCTACTCGTATAAGAGCTTTTCAATAAGGACAATATTGGTTTAAGAATATTTTTTGCCACTGTTCCAATTTTAGGTTCTGCCTCTTTAATTTCCACAACTGATTGATGGAGAAAATACAGGACAGGTGCGGACTTGGCAGAAGTACCTTTAATTGGGTATTTCTCGCTCGGCGATATTTATTCATGTGTAGCTGCTAATATTATTACTGTTTACGTCGTCGTTTTTGTCGCTAAGACGACTCAAGTATTGAATGTCTAAAAGAATATGTCTGGCTATAAAACAAACTTGCTTGTGTCGTTTCGCTTCGTAGTTATTTTGCTTTTGTTTCAGAGTATGGGGTGGTTCCTAAATTCATTTGCTGCCGGTAAGAATCTAATCAATCCTTCTCCACAAAATGTCTAAATAAATCTATTTAAGCTTTTTCTGTGAAATACAATTTAATAAATTACTTGCTTTTTAAAAGTGTTGCTTCTAAAATTATTAATAGAAACACTTCAATACAGTCTTAACATTCAGCGACGTTTAAGTCAAATTGAAAAAAAAACAAAAAGCAAAAATAAAGTATTCAATAGAATTTGTACTTTCTCAAATTGAAGTGAAAATTAATTCAATAAAAAAAAAACCTCATTAGTGCGATCAAAACGCATTAGGTATTTAAAGATTTAATCACAAGTTTTAAAATCCCTGGAAAACCGAAGATTATCTACAGCCAGAGCAGAACCAATGCGTTAATACTAAATATAAACAGCAACAACAACAGCAAAAACACCAACAACAATATTAACGACTACGACAACAACCACAACAACAACGACAACGGCAACAACAACAACAGCAACCATAATAATAATGTAGCTAATTGTAATGTAAAAAAATGACAGGGTGATTAAAACATAATATCTGAATTCCAAGATTT
>NC_043013.1:32066701-32106701 GCF_006345805.1 Octopus sinensis | reverse complement strand
ATAATTGTTTAATGAGTTCCAATCGTTAGATAACTATGATACTTAATTTTTCAAATTTACAAATATTTATGAAAATGTATTCGTCCTTACACTTTATGGAAATTTAATGTATATTGTGTTACTCTCATTGGAACATAGTGTGTTCCGGACTGAGTTATTCTGGTTATATGAATTACTACTTCCGGTCGAGCCACAATTGCACTCTTTATGAATATTGATAGCAACGTATTATATTGAAAAGTCAAGTTTCTGATAATAAATTACGGTCACCATCCCCATCCTTTTTTGCCATCACGAACCAGTTTCAGGCAAGACCTGTTTTTAATGGACCAGGGATCATGCACATAATACGACACAATATAGTACATGGTGTATAATCTAATTATTACATATATCATGCACATATCTTACATATATAATACAAAACCACCATGCGGATTGCAATGGTCAATAAAGCAGAAATAAAAATTTTTAAATTTATCCTTTCTGAGAGTCCCGGTACCGAATGATGCGTTTTCAGGGTGGCTGAGGACTGCTCAATAATGTCACATATTTTTTTAAAATCTAATTTTACATATCAATATTTGAGAAGTATCTTTGTTTTTATAACATTACCACCCTTGTGCGAAGCATTTTCACAATAGACTTAAGCTTTGTACTACGAATGGTTGCATTCGGATACATTCAGTCGAGAAAGTATAGAATACATTGTATGGCAATCATTACATTTGTAGCAATAAGTCTTAATCGACATTCAATCGCCAAACGTATTTTGTATTTTATCTATAAATATCAATACTGCAAAAATATATTTGTCCGTCCCTTTAAGAATAATTTAACATAAATAAAGTTACTATTCTAAGTTACCTTGGTGTTCACAACAAGAATATTCGATTGATGCATTCTAATATATCTCACTGAAGGCTGTCAGCCAGCGTTAACGTTTGTGCATTGTGATGAGTGAATAACATGAAAAGTGAAACTGATAGGGAATAATGTATTTTGGAATAATATGATCAATTGGAATAAAAAAAAAAACAGGAATTGCGAATTTTCCTTTTCTATTTCAGTTTCTGTATATCATCATTGTGTGGGACATACATTAAGATGCGCAAACACACATGTATTCATATATATATATACATAATAAATACACACACGCACGCGCAGACACACACATGCGCGCGCACACACATGCACGCACACTCACACACTCACACACACATACGAACACATATATACATAACAAAACCGCACACACATCCATATATTCAATTATACATATACATACAAATACATACGAAATTACACACACACGCAGAGATATGTGTGTGCGCGTGTTGTAGTTATATGCATGTGTGTGTATATATATATAGGGTTATTTTCTTCACGTGGGGAAAGAAGAGAGAGAAGTAGACAGAAGAATTATATATATATATAATTCATCTCTCCCATTTCTCTCTCTTTCTCTCTCTTTTTCATTCTGCCTCCCTCCCCCTTCTCTCTCTCCCTCTCTCTATATATATATATAATTTCAAAATGTGAACACGTGAATCGTTGGCGATTTCCTTCTTCTATCCTCCTTACTATTGGACTTTCCTCTGTTTCGGAAGATGAGCGTTCCTCGAAATATTAGACCATCTTTCTTTCCATCCCTGAGTGTCTGCTAATACTTTCGTTACATGTACCACGTCCTCGTGTTGTGTTTTTTGTGTGTTTGTTCTTCCTCTGTTTTGGATTTATTATATATATATTATAGATATATATATATATATATATATATATATGCACTTACATATAGATTTGGTTGACGGAAACCGAAAGAAGCCCACCGATTATATATATATATATGTCTGCCTGTCTATCTATCTATCTATCTATCTATCTATCTATCTATCTATCTATCTATCTATCTATCTATCTATCTATCTATCTATCTATCTATCTATCTATCTGTATATATGTGTGTGCGTGTGTGTGTTTTCACATAAGTGAACAGTTTCATTTTTACTTTTTAATGATAAGGATAAATGTTTTTTGCAAAATGTATTAATGTTTTTAATCATAATAGCCATAAAAGAAACCCACGTAGACATCTGTACGTCCATCTTTTCATCTGCAAATCTAACATACGCTTGGAAGAAGACAGTTATGAAACAATGTCCATAAAAGGATGTATGATTCGAGGAAACAAGTATAGTTCCAAGTAATTCACTAAAATAGTGCAAAATATATCGAAGAAATAGATGTGGAAGGTGGAATAATGATAGACAGAGAAATCGTAAGAGGCTTAAGGTCTGTAAATGGCAAGATAATCAGTGAAAATTACAACTAGAAAATTCAAAGGTGAAAGTTATAGTGTGCAAAAAAGTGGAGATGAACCGAGTATGTGATAAACATGAAGAGGTAAATAGAAAAAAATAATAAAATCAGTGAAAGTCAGTGAAAGTAGATACCGTATTTGAGGGCATATACGATGTGCTTTTCTCCTCAAATGTCTAAAAGCAAAAATTATCTCGGGTCCAGTTTTACGCTTATATTATATTCTTTAATTTACTAAAACCGTTCCCACTGAACTTGCGCTACTAACATTGGAGTGCGTCTTATACGCTCGCGCATCATTTGTACCATCAAATACTGTAGTTGCAAATATTTAGGTCATACTTTACTATTTCGTCTCATACGATGAGTTGAGAATATGAATAATGTCAAAATGGAATTGTTTGAGCAATTTCTGTAATATATATATATATATAATATATATATATATATATATATATATATGTCTTTCTGTCTATCCATCCATCCATCCATCCATCCATCCATCCATCCATCTATCTATCTATCTATCTATCTATCTATCTATCTATCTATCTATCTATCTATCTATCTATCTATCTATCTATCTATACACGCACATAAATACATATGTAGATATGTATACACACACACACATATATATATACACATATATTTGTATATACACATATATTTGTATATATATATAATATATATATATATATATATATATATATATATATATATAATATATATATATATATATATGCTGTATACACTTAAATATGAAATATCTTAGTGACGTTGGACTAAACTAACCAAACATATATATATATAATATATATATATATATATACATACATACATACATACATATATATATATATAATATATATATATATATATATATATATATATATATATACACACACATATATATATATAATATATATATATATATATATATACACACACACACACATATATATATATATAAATATACATAGATGTGAGTGTGTGAATATGTATGTATATATCTTTATATGCGTATATGTTGATATGTATATTCGGTTCTATATATCTGAGTTTTCTGTGTTCGTATATATACGTTTGTTGACTGTCGGTAGTATAATATTGATTATATCTCTGCATTTATTCATGTCCACGAGTGTGAGACATCAATAAATAAGCGGAGTGGAACTACTTAAAAGATTTCCTTAAAAAAAAGTAAAATAGAAATCTGTTTAAAAATAAAATCACATGCATTATCCTCATATCCCCCTGACACATTCATTTTACTGACGAATAACACATTCTTGAGTACAACGTTAATGTTTTTGATAGAATAAAATTGGGTAAAGATACACATAGATTTTGTTTGGTTAGTTTTAGTCCAACGTCACTAAGATATTTCATATTTAAGTGTATACAGCATATAACATTCAGCAATTTTTCGAACTAATATAATCATGTATCATTCTATAACATTATTTGTATCAAATTTTCATTGATCACAGTCTATTTTCTAACAGGATAAAAAATAAACGAAAACAACACTTAAAAAGGGGAAAAAAAGAAGTCTCTTAAAATAAAACAAGCTTGGGTGAATAGCCCAGAATCATATTTTATTTTTCACTGTTTTTGTTTCATAATTTTCTTCTACATTTCAACACTTTCTAGTTATTGATTAGTAAAAAAAAAATATTTCCAGTTCTCCCCACGAGACACGCTATATGCAATAATATTAACGGAACTGCGAATATTGATGATGATTTGGGAAATCCAAAATTCAGTTTTGACTGAAATTTAGTCAGCATTAATTAGATTTTAGGAGTCAAAAAATCCTCATGAGTTTCATATTCATCAGCTTGTTTTTGCTTTGAAAGCTTGTTTTCTGTTCTTGTTAAGCAACCGGGACTTAAGGCAACGCAGATCCGCGTTGTTAGCTTTGAATTATTTACTCTTTAATAGAAGAAACAACAATATATGTATTTCAGATTGCAGTCTACTGATTACGTAAAATAAAATAGACGACAAGCAGAAATTTAAAAAGGGCCCAATATAATATGCTGAAGCAGCGTGAGTGAAACGGAAGAGAAATGATAAATAAATTCATATAATAACATATTTTTCATGGATGTTTCATCTAAAAAAAAAAAAAAGCTTTGAATAGTAACATTAAACATGGGAATATATTATTCGCCTTTGAGTGAGAATTTAACCACTTACAACTTTTAATCTTCCGAAGCACATAAAATTGTACCAACCATCTACAAGGGTTCACTCTAGGGTTGATTCTAAGGCTGAACGGAACTGTTTCTTGCTGTTTTTTTTACCGATTTAAAACTTATATATGGCAACATGTGAACAACTAATAGAGGGATGTGGGCAGTGTATATTATAACTCTATCTATCTATCTATCTATCTATCTATCTATCTATCTATCTATCTATCTATCTATCTATCTATCTATCTATCTATCTATTTACACCCGAACGCTCACACGCACACGTCCATACACATACACGTACACGAAATGGAGTGGACAAATATAAGAAAGTGACACATTTGGTCCGATTTACAAACATTATTTAATAACAGTTTGACGCGGGTCAAAGTGTTATTAAATAATGTTTGTATATCGTACCAAATATTATATATAATATATATTATATATATTATATATATATATATATATATATAATATATATTATATATGTATATATATATATATATATATATATATATATATATATATATACACATATATTATATTACTATAAATAAGGATAATATCGATATTTAAATATCGATATTATCAAGTGGCCAGCATGGGAAAAAATACCGTACAAAGTTAATAATTGTTTGCAACTAAAAATAAGGGTGTCTAAGAGACACCACCATGCCGAAATAGCAGTCAAAACCCTGACTTTAAAAACCACGTTAAATGTTCATATCGTACCATGAGATAAGACAGAGGGACAAAATAGGCTAGCAAAAAATATTATTGAATAATTCAAAATCCAGGATCTCTGGTTTGCTTTAAATCGGTTGAATATATCAAAAGTAGATAGTTGTAAAAAATTATTACCTTTGTTACTAGGCCAGCAGTTAGGGGGCCGGGTTTACGCATAAATATATGCATACGTGCATATATATGTATGTATGGACGTTCGTATATGTAAGTATATCGTTTGTTCTGCATATATATATATATCTGTATTTATGTACGTTTGATATATTCAACCGATGACGGTAAAGCAGACGAGGGCAGCGGAATCAAACTCCCGTATTCACCAGATGGAGTGACAGCTGGGAGAAGGGGCACATACAGGACATGTGATGTGAAGCGCCTCAGGCTGAGGAGATCAGAAAGACTAAGGTGGTGCCGCAGTATGAAGGCAGCCGCAAGAGTGAAAGATTATATGATTATATATATATTTCTTTACTACCCACAAGGGGCTAAACACAGAGGGGACAAACAAGGACAGACAAACGGATTAAGTCGATTATATCGACCCCTGTGCGTAACTGGTACTTATTTAATCGACTCCGAAAGGATGAAAGGCAAAGTCGAACTCAGAACGTAATTTGAACTCAGAACGTAACGGCAGACGAAATACGGCTATGCATTTCGCCCGGCGTGCTAACGTTTCTGCCAGCTCGCCGCCTTTTATATATATATATAGGTGTGTGTGTATGTTGCGTATGTATATGTATTATAAGGCTGTGGAACACGTAACTATAACATTAGGCATCTCTCGTAGATATTCAGTAGCAGTAAAGGCCTTCGGTTTCAATTTTCGAATTTGTTTGCTAACTGACTACAACATGTAAAATACTAAGAACGAGTCCTCCACAAAAGTTTTGTAAACATCGGCTGCCAATTGAAGTCACGTGCTGAGAGGTTATGTAAATCACGCTTAGACAAACAGAACTTCCCTGTATTTCTTCTTCTATGAATGGATAATAGATGCAATTATTTAGCCTGAAGTTAGACTTGACACAGAAAGCTTTGATCAACTGTATAGTAAACTGCCTTTCATTCTTTCGGGTCCGGTAAAATAAGTACCATTTGAGCTTTGGAGGTCGATGTAATCGACGTAAACTCGGCCCCCTAACTGCTAGCCTTGTACCAAAATTGAAGTCATTCTTATTGTTTATTACTCCGCGGAGGTCGACTTTGCCTTTCATCTTTTCGGGGTCGATTAAATAAGTACCAGTTGCGCACTGGGGTCGATGTAATCGACATGATCCCTTGAGCGGGTTATTTAAATCACGCTTGGACAAATGCTACTTTCATGTATTCCTTCTATAAATCATGTCACTCCGTCGGTTACGACGACGAGGGTTCCAGTTGATCCAATCAACGGAACAGCCTGCTCGTGAAATTAATGTGGAAGTGGCTGAGCACTCCACAGACACGTGTACCCTTAACGTAGTTCGCAGGGAGGTTCAACTTAACACAGAGTGTGACAGGGCTGGCCCTTTGAAATACAGGTACAATAGAAACATCAAGAGAAAGTTGTGGTGAGAGAGTACAGCGGGGTTCGCCACCCACTGCCGGAGCTTCAGGTGTTTTCGCACCTTAAACACTCACACCGCCCGATCTGGGAATCGAAACAGCGGTCCTACGACCGCGAGTCTGCTGCTCTAACCACTGGGTCTTTGCGCCTCCACACTTCTATAAATAGATAATAGATGCAATTATTTTGTTTGCAGTTAGACTTGATAGAGAAGGCCAAAATCTAAGACATTGTGCCTATAGTAGAAAGTATTATTGCTATTGTTAGCGCGTCGAGCAAAATGCTTAGTGGTAGTTCGTCTGTCTGTCTTTATGCGCTGAGTTCAAATTTCGCCGACGTCGACCTTGCCTTCCATCCTTTCAGGGTCAATAAAATAAAGACCAGCTGAACATTGCTGTGGATGTAATCGACTCGCCCCCTTCACCGAAATTACTAGCCTTGTGTGAAAATTTAAAACCACTATTTTTATTATCATAAAAGCAGAGTGTTGGCAGGATCGTTAGCATGTCTGACACATTGCTTATCAGCCATTCTTCCGGTTTATGTTCTTAGTTCATATTCTGCCGAGGTTCCCTTTTCCTTTCATCCTTTCGGAGTCGATAGAATAAGTATCAGTTGAGAACTGGGGTCGATGCAATCGCCTAGCGCCCTCCACTAAAATTTAAGCCCATACGCCTATAGCACAAAGGACTATTATTATTATTATCATGTCTTCAATTCGAAAGATTTCAGTTTCGCTAAGGGATTACTTCTTCCTTCATTGAAGTTTACAGTGGCCACAGAAGAGTAAAACGTTCCAGTAAACAGAAGCAAATTATTCCGTTCTTTTGCTTTCAATTATTTCATTATACTACGTAGACACTATCATACTTTATCACGGTATTACATTTAATTCATTTTAGTGGAGAAAATACTTAACTAATTGCTTTTATACAATAAATATATTTATAAGAAATTGAAATATCTAAATCCGATGGGGATCCAGCGTTTTAATTTCATGTTGAAATTAATTATGTGCCGTTTTAAGGAAAACAACATTGTTGCACAAATCATTGACGCATTTCAATATATTTATTGTATATAATTCATTACACGAGCGAGAAAAAAGCTGTAAAAGTAACTATTCCACACTCTTGGTTATGTTATTTAAATCTCATTGTTCCAAATGAAGCTACCTGTAAAATGAAGCATTTTACAACCTCTCGTAAATTTAAGATCAATTCCTACAAAAGGAAATATGGGAGGGAACCACTATCATATATATGTGTATAAAATTAATTGAAACCATACCAGAAATCGATTTAATTTCACTGTAACTGGAACAACTATAAAATCTTAACCCTTGCATTCCATCGAACCTTGGGACACACTCCCTGTCACCGCCGATGCATCTCCGTTGGTGATGGAGTGAAATCTCACGAAGCTGTACCTTTAAAATGTTTAGCGTCTTCTCTCTCCAGACCTTCTAGATCGCTAGAAAATAGTAAGATATTATTCCAAGGTGGGCAGCCATATTTAAAACGAATGGCCTCCTCCTCCTTCTTCTTCTTCTTCTTCTTCTTCTTCTTCTTCTTCTTCTTCTTCTTCTTCTTCTTCTTCTTCTTCTTCCTCTCCTCCTCCGCCTCCTCCTCCTCCTCCTTCTTCTTCTTCTTCTTCTTCTTCTTCTTCTTCTTCTTCTCTTCTTCTTCTTCATTCTGCCAAATAATTGAAAACAATGGTTTTGCATTTCCTTGTACGAATTCTTGGCATTAACACGTGTTAAATTTCAATGCCATTCTGATTTTAAGAGCCATTTGTCTAAGTGCGCATGTCAAGGAAATATTTTCGGTTTATTTTAGATATTTCTCTGTCACAATATGAAGAAGATAATTGAAATACGTCAAGCAACACACAAGACTTACAATTTTTTTTCTTTATTCACAATGAAATCTTTACATGAAGAGAGCCACACTAAATGTGTTCATTATTTTGAGTGTTTTGATACGACGATTGGGATAAACGATTGAATATCGCTCTAAAGATTTGATGTCATTTATTTCCATTAAGCGCGTAGTTCACATTCTGCTGAGGTCGACATTTCGTTTTGCAAGGCATACATTAGAGGCTAATTCAATCAATTATTTTCGTTCACTACAAAGTTATCTTGAAAGGCTTGTAATTCAGATGTACAAGTTAAAATCATTTTATTAGAGAAGACATTTACTTATGTTTATTTCCGAATAAACTTCTGTGTGTCTGACAATGAATCTCGCGATTTAATTACGTATATCTAGCCAAAGAAATATCCTTTTCTATTACTGTTAACACATATATGATACAACTAGTTGATGTAATATAATTGCAAAGCCAACTACGCTGTAGTTTGTAGATATCAGGAATATTACAATGCATCCATCGCCACAGGATTTAAATCCCAAACGTATACAAATTCGGAGGTTCCTGTGTCCTAGAGGGTCACATGCAGTAACGTTTTGATCTAAATGTTTATTCAAAAGAGAGAAAACTATAAAGATATTAAATTATCAATATAATATCTAGTGAATAGAGCTGGTCAATACTATTACATACTTTTTCTCAGAAATAATCTAAGCGGTTCAATGATATTTGGACATAAAGAAACAATATTTCTCCACGAAGGAAATTACTATTCTTCTCACACTATCTCTCTTTATTCTCTCTTTATTTGTTTCAGTCATTTGACTGCGGCCATGCTGGAGCACCGCAATTAGTCGAGCAAATCGACTCCATGACTTATTCTTTGTAAGCCTAGTACGTATTCTATCAGTCTCTTTTGCCGAACAGCTAAGTTGCGGGGACGTAAACACACCAGCATCGGGTGTGAAGCGATGTTGGGGGGATGACAAAGAAGGACACGCAAACATATACACACACATGCATATATATATATATATATATATATATATATAATATATATATATATATATATACGCATATATACGACAGGCTTCTTTCGGTTTCCGTCTACCAAATCCACTCACAAGGCTTTGGTCGGCCCGTAGACACTTGCTGAAGGTGCTACACAGTGGGACTGAACCCGGAACTATGTGGTTCGTAAGCAAGCTACTTACCACACAGCCACTCCTGCGCCTACACTTTGTTTGTTTAATGCCGAATGTCATAATTTCACAAGGTGAAAGGTTTTGCAATGACTGGTGTGTTCATTTTGTTATGTTTTCCATAGCTAGTCCATACAAATTAGACTCGCAAAGGAATGTTCATCGTTTTTGTGACGTAGAAACCGTGTTAAATGCACGAATTTTTAATTACATATTTTAATGCAGTATTTGGATATTTAGTGCGAATGTGTTCATATCTCATGGTTTTCAATTTGATCTAGATATCATCATATACTTATGTGACTAATGCAATATGATTGCGGAGACTATCTATCTGAATATGAAGCCAACGGAGATGCACAGACAATAATGGGTCCTCTATAGTATTTAATGATGTATATTTTGTCTCTAATATCTTCGTAGTTGGTAGAAGATGAGTTTTATAAATGGCGAGGCACCGAAAGAACACAGTAACTGTCGAGTATAAAATACCGCAATTTAGAAGGAAGATATAGTCGATTAAATCACCAAAGGCCTTTCACTACATGGAGGATTCAGATCCAACAACAACAATAAAAACAATAATGATAATAAAAATGATAATAAGGACAAGAGTAAGAATATATATATATATATATATATATATATAATATATATATATATATATATATATATATATATATACATATATATATATGTGTGTGTGAGTAGTGAATAATAGCCGCACATATATATATCTATATATATATATATATATATATATAATAATAAATATTAGGGAATAAATCCAATTTACAGGGAAAAAATCAGATTTAGGATTAAATCGATTTTATAGTAAAATATTATAAAATATTATTCGAGACAAAACCACTATTTTGCAAAACAAACAAGGAAAGACTTAATCAATGCTTGACAACCGATGTCAGTGTGTTTACGTCCCCATAACTTAGTGGTTCGGCAAAATAGAGTAAGTACTTGGCTGAAAAAAATGTTCTGGGGTCGATTCATTTGACTAAAACAATCCCTCCAAGGCGGCGCCCTCGCGGGGCTGCAGTCAAAATGATTGACTATTTATTAAAATTTTATGTATTGATTAAGTCTTTCCTTGTTTGTTTTGCAAAATAGTGGTTTTGTCTCGAATAATACTTTATATATATATATATATATATATATGTGTGTGTGTGTGTCTGTGTGCGTGTCTGTGTGTTTGTGTGTGTGTGTGTGTGTGTGTATATATGTACAAATGTATGCGTGTATGTCCGTATGTCTGTGTTTGTCCCTCACTACTGCTTGACAACCGATGTCAGTGTGTTTACGTCCCCATAACTTAGTGGTTCGGCAAAATAGAGTAAGTACTTGGCTGAAAAAAATGTTCTGGGGTCGATTCATTTGACTAAAACACAATCCCTCCAAGGCGGCGCCCTCGCGGGGCTGCAGTCAAAATGATTGAAACAAGTAAAAAAATAACAGATAAGCGATAGATTTTACTTGCCTCGGAACATCTAACGAGTGATTTGTCAAGTTGTGAGCATAGTATAAGAGGTGAATTAAATAACCTAGGATGACATATAACGAATAGCTCAGGACCTAATTTTGGTTCCAGTATAAGTAGGTGATGTGACAAATAATACAGACTACATTGACAAATATGATTATGAGAAAATCAGAAAAGAGGGAAATAAAGCGTCGAGAAGTGGAAGAGCAATGTTGGAATGCTTGTCGGAAATATTAATAACGTTGTAGATACACACAAGAAAAATCAGACATATATGTTATATATTTATAAACAATCTACTGAAATATAAGGTGGATAAAAAATTTGAATCAACCATTATGTGGGCTTTGTGATACAAAAGGTGAAAGCATTAGTCACCTAGCGAGAGAATATAGCAGACTTGTATCAAGTGAGTATAAATGGAGGCATAACAATATCGCGCGTATTATTGATCGGAAACCATGTAAAGACACGACTTAGGCAAAGTTGATAAGTGGTATAAGCATAACATTAAGGTAGTGGAAAAAGCGGGGGAGGGAGATGAACTGAGATTTTAGTGCTTAATGTGATCAAATCAGTGAAGCGAGATTACAAGCAGTCAACAATACCAACAAAAAGCAAAGAAAATAGTCTGCACAATAACTGATATACTTTGTCCATGTGACAAAAGTGAGTGCGAGAACAAAGAGAAATGGATTGAGAAATAGCAAAACCTCAGAGGAGATATTGCAAGAATGTAGAACATAAAAGAAAATTATGTTAAAATTGAGTTTGTGGTGGTGGGTTCTCTTGGTGCAATCACGATGGAGATGAAATCAAGGGTGATATGTAATCGAGTATATTATAGGAAACTACGTTGCTAGGAGCTGCAGAGAAGCCGAGAAACATGTTTGAAAACTGATCTGATAAAACACTCTCTTGGTCACTGGTTAGACACACCCCTCCAGTTGAAAAATGTATGAAAGACGTACGAAAATGTATAATAGCTAAATGTATTTTAACCACATTTCACCAGAAGTGCATGATTTTTCTTGAAAAAAAGTGATGATACTGACTCGAGCCTATACAACAATGTGGCAGAGGAAAAATACCTACAACAACAACAAAGGAACAATAGCAACATGATCAATAACAAAAACTACAACAATGCACACACACACAGACACCGCTACACACACACATGCATTTAAAAAAGCGAAAATAATTTTTAACATTTTAGTGTTAGTATTAAAAAACAGAAATTTGGCCTCGAGTTTCTCTAACGTTATCTACAATAGACAATCTTTAGATATGCGTCATCTTGCAGAAAGAACTACTGTTTGGTAACATGAAATAACCAAAACTAAGTTTTGCCTTAAACTATCATCGAAGTAAGACAAAGGGAGATGGTTAATTAATGAGCATTTCTAAAGTTACAGATGTATTTTATGTCAGGAAGAAAAAAACCCACAAATAAACAAAACAAAACTCAGTTGCATGTAATCTTGATGCTTGAGACAATAAAATTTCCTACATGTAGCTGGACAGGTTACATGGAACTATATGTATCGTACAGAAAATTGAGTATGGTGAGAAAAGATAAATTGCGTACTGCATCAAACGCATATTTTTATACTGTCTCCTCGAATATACGGGGTGTAAACATACAGAGATCTACTGTTCTCAGGGAATATTATTCTGAAAACTTTTCCAAGAATCCATCTGAAGATGTCTAGGCGCTTCCAGCGGAATGATACTTTGGACTAAAAATCGAGGTATATCTACCAGTATTACATCTCCATCGTCTTTCTTACGTTGATAAGCATGAAATGGAGACGGCAGAAAGGTGGTAAGTTGTTGGGAGCATCCTGAAGAAGAGAAGAAATATCAGCCTAAGCAAATGTCATAAAGAATAAAAAATAGGCCCTTACCCAGATAATGGCTTTCAAAAGAGCACTGATTCCTTAATGAGTTTAATGTAGAACTATATATATATATATATATATATATATATATATATATAATATATATATATATATATATATATATGTGTGTGTGTGTGTGTGTGTGTATGTTTGTATAATAAATGACCCCCCAAAAAACGAAGAACAAACACAAGAAGAAAACAACAACGCGAGGACGTTGTACATGCAAATTTTAGCAGATGCTCGGGGAAAGAAAGAGAAGTAGTTTTACGTTTCAAGCAAAGCTCTTCGTCAGAAACAGGAGACAGAGTAAAGTCCAAGAGAAAAGACAGACGAAAAAATCGCCAACGATGCACAAGTGGTTACATTTTGAAATGTAAATGGGTAACGAAGATGTGCAGGTGTCAGTTCATTACGACCGTTTCAAACGACTCCTTTGATTGATTAATGAAAACATTACTTAGTCTGTAGGCTGTCATGGTATTAATTAATTCATCACTTTTATTCTAGAACATAACTACAACTCCCAAAAGATTTAATTTTCGATGATTGAAGACTACATTCCCCCTATTGTCTTGTAAATGTAGGTAACTAAGTCACTACTCTGAATTATTCCCCCCACTATAACCTCTAGAAACTCTAAATGTTTGTAGTTTCGGCACTACATGTTGTTGTTGTTATTATTATTATTATCATCATCATCATCATTATCATCATATTATTATTATTATTATTATTATTATTGTTGTTGTTGTTGTTGCTGTTATTATTATTATTATTATTATTATTATTATTGTTGTTGTTGTTGTTGTTGTTGTTGTTATTATTATTATTATTATTATTACTACTACTACCGAGAGAGCAGCGCATGCCATCAAAGTGACATTGGAGTTCAAATAGATGAAGCCCAACATGCCCATCATGATTCTCAATATGATAAGTGTACAGCACATACATCACAAACATATATGCGCATGATATTGTGATTTCATATCATGATAAACAGCGCAGTTGGTACCCAGTTAGAATTTCGTTCAGGTTGAGTAACCCACCCCATTCAAAAGGTCTCTGAATAAGGGTTGTTTAAGGATATTGAATGAATAAAGGAGAAATATGCAAACCTCAAAGAATTCCTCTCATCACATGGCTATGATGCTTCCCCACTATTTCTGCTGGTGATCAGAGATGCACATATCGTCAGCCACTAAGGGACATGCTCAACTAGTTAAGGCCAAACAACTGATAATCAAATCTGTGGCATTTAGCAGAATATTTGTTGTAGTCCATCGTTTATACCAAGACAAAACATATACATGACAGTACTGCCAATCAATTAAGATCAGAAGCCATGAGGGTCAGTGCCTGGTACTGCATCAGGGTATATTCTTCTTCTTCTTCTTCTTCTTCTTCTTCTTCTTTTTCTTCTTCTTCTTCTTCTTCTTCTTCTTCTTCTTCTTCTTCTTCTTCTTCTTCTTCTTCTTCTTCTTCTTCTTCTTCTTCTTCTTCTATATTTTTCGCTTTTGCTTTGTATTTGTGCACGTTAACTCCAAGTCTCACTCAGAAACCTCAAGAGACAACAAGTTAAAAGTTCAAGATGGTGTTTTGTCTAGGTTGCCATATTTTGGTTTTTTCCCAGAGTGTTGCTCTAGAGAATGTCACTCAAAACATAAGAAAATTAGAAGATTGTTTTAAACATAGCTTAATCATAAGTTGATAGCGTGATCTAAAGATGACCTTAAAAGGTGTGTGCTGTTTGGTACATTTAAAAGTACTTTTAACAATATTTACAGTTAAAAATGTTTTGGGAATTACACAGACAATATTATTATTATTAGAAATATTAAATTTCTAAATCTCTCAAGGAGATATGTACGGTGGTGGGGCGATAGAATGGCTGTATATTATCAATCTAACGTGAACGTATTATTATTATTATTATTATTATTATTATTATTATATTATTATTATTATTATTATTATTATTATTATTATTATTATTCAGTAGTTTTATTTTTATGGCGTGCTCTCACTTCACTACCGAGCGCAGCTCTGTGTGTCTTGGGTATGTGCTGTGTTTTGTTGTGATGCTCTGATGGTTACTGTATTGAAAGTGTTTTGCGTAGGATGTGGGCAGTGCCCAGTAGTGCAATTTCTGTATGTTATATGTGTTTGTATGTCCTGGTGTTTTTGCTATGTATTTATCTGAATATTCTTTTATCATGTCTAATGCACCTACTATGATAGGAATTGTTACTGTTTTTAGATTCCACATTCGAGTTACCTCTATTTCTAGATCTTTGTATTTTGAAAGTTTCTCCATTTCTTTTAAAGACACGTTGTCATCTGCTGGTATTGATACATCAATTAGATAGCATTTTTTTCTTCATGATCTCTGACAACTATATCTGTTATGTTGGCCTTAGTTTCTCTATCTGTGTGTATTGGCATATCCCAGAGTATGGTTGCTTTCTCGTTTTCTGTGACCCTTTCTGGGGTGTGCCTATACCATCTTTTTTCTGTTGTTATTCCATAATGTTGGCATATCTTCCTGTGTATGTAGGTCCTATTATTATTATTATTATTATTATTATTATTATTATTATTATTATTATTATTATTATTGAGTGAGAGAGCAGTTCATGCCATCAAAGTGACACTGGGGTAAAATATACGAAGCCCAATATACCCATCATGACTACCCGTCTGATAAAGGTACACCAGGCACATGCATCACAACCATATGTGCGCGACATGGTGATCTCATTTCAAGATAAACAGCACATGACCTTGCAGGTGGAGCCCAGTTAGAATTTTCTTCAGGTTGAGTAGCCCATCCCGCTCAAAATGTCCCTGAATAAGGGTTGTTTAAGGATGTTGAAAGAACCACCCATGTTTCCAGAGGTGAACTATTCAAACCCCAAAGAATCCCTCTCAACACATGGCTATGATGCTCCCCCACTGCTTCTGCTCGTGATCAGAGATGCACATATCGTCAGCCACTAAGGGACATGCTCAACTGGTTAAGGTCAAACAACTGACAAGCAAATCTGTGGTATTGAGCAGAATATTTGCTGTAGCCCATCTTTTATACCAAGACAAAACCATGTACATGATAACACTTCCAATCAGTTAAGATCAGAAGCCATGAGAACCACTGCCTGGTACTGCATATTATTATTATTATTAATATTATTATTATTATTATTATTATTATTATTATTAATTTTTTTAAAGGAAACTTGTGCATGTGTAGACTGTCGTACTGAATACCTTGCAGTATTTAATTACTTCCATCTGTTTTCTGTTGATTCAGTGAAGCTCTCAGCAACTAACTTTCAATTATTGTAATGCTCAGCTTTCGAATCAGAGCTTCACACTACATATTTCACTGTCTGAATATAGGGCCTGAGCACGCAATAAAACATTCAAACTATTTGGACATTCGCACAAATATTTAATCGGTAAAGAGTGGGTAAATTGCTTTATGTCGTTTTATTTCATTACTTTGTGTACAAAAGTGAGTTCAAACCTCATCAGTGTTCAATTTCTTTCAATATTTCATAGGTGAGGTGATGAGCTGGCAGGATCATTACCGCGCTGGAAAAAATACTTACCAGCACTTCTTCCGACTTTGTATTCCAAGTTAAAATTCCGGCGAAGTCGACTTTGTCTTTCATCAT
This sequence comes from Octopus sinensis, assembly GCF_006345805.1. Taxonomy (NCBI): domain Eukaryota; kingdom Metazoa; phylum Mollusca; class Cephalopoda; order Octopoda; family Octopodidae; genus Octopus; species Octopus sinensis. The sequence goes on along the minus strand of NC_043013.1, from coordinate 32,089,720 downwards.
TTCAGGTTTGATAAAAATGAGTACCAGTTGAATAATGGAGTCGATGTAATCGACATTCCCTCTCCCCCAAATTGCTGGCCTTGTGCCAATGTTTGAAACCAATATTTCATGGCCGAATGATAATAATCATTTCCCGGATTTAACAAAATCGACTGTTCCACATTCCAAAATGCATGCCTTCTATAGCTGTTACAAATGTTTACTGATAATCTTAACAATTCGTAGCAAATCTGTTGTGTTTTAGACTACTATGTACATAGACACAATTTCAATCTATTTCGCTTCTTATATTAACGTGATATATATCTTTATGTAAAATCAAACTTGTTACATGGTTATTAATGGGATATTGCAAGTGGGAAGTGTCAACTACTAAAACCAATTAAAAACTTTACTGTATATCCAATAACTAGTTCTTTAAACGGTTGACGGCACTTCTTTTGTTTTGATAGTTTAATATCACATTAAATCAAAGTAAATTTCAGAAACGTAAACGTGTTATATGAGAAATAATGAGCGTCTGACGTTAAATATTTTCAAAGACAAAATCCGTCAGTTGTTAGCTATCCCACTATCATTAATTATCATAAATCACCATTTTTCCTAAACAAACTCTAATATCGGAATAACAATATACCAATACACGCCAAGGTATTTCGTTTTAGTCATTTCCAAGTCTGCGAAATTATATTTGTTTATCTGAACAAACCTGTAAAGAAGAAAATAAAAACGTTAAAGAGAAAACCCAGCCGAAAACCTATTTTTGTTTCACGCTGTAATCAATAATTTTTAAGCACGTTTTATTGAAATCTCCAAGATAATAGCAAAAAGTTTTTTTTATAACTTTCCAAACCATGACCTATTCATCTCAGGGCTACAAGAAAGCTGAAAAACAAACAACAGAATTAAAAGTCAAAGTAAAGTAATTATACTTTTCTTCATTAATTTCATAAACATTGCAAATTATTAGGCTTCAAAATTCCATTTCATCTTTATTTTTTTTTCATTTTCAATTTTAAAGAATACACAATCTTCTGCCAAAAATACTCATTCTGGTCACTAATTTTGTAAAATAGTTAACCTATATATATATATATTAATTATTAATCTGTCTGCAAGCTATTCTTTATATTTTCTTTGAAACTTTTTGACGATTCAATTTAAAGTTTACTGGCCTTGATTATTTATGAGGAATTTTATGATTGTAATGATCTCTCAAGCGTGATTAGATTAATAATTAGCGTACGTGGTATGTGTTTACGCCACTGGAAATTAAAATATTAAAATCAATTGGGATGTTGAATTTATGGTGTCGTTTAGAAGTACTTTATAATTAAAATCCATAGGAAAGAAAATGAATAAAGCAGTTCATCGATGTGAGATTAATTCAATTATATTCGTTATGGACGGGGATAATATAGTTAGATTGTTATATATTACATACACTCACGAAATTTAGTGATATTCTTTTCTACAAAATTTTGGTATGAATTATCAGGTATATTTAGTCATTGCTAGAATCCGATAAACATTAGATGCTCACAGAGACATTATTATATAATAAGGTAAAGAATATGGTTACTGTTTAATTCAAAAACCAAAGCGAATCTCATTTTGATGCTTCATATTTGAATGGAGGGCCTCAATAAAATTTAATAAAATAATAATAATAATAATAATAGATAATAATAATAATAATAATAATAATAATAATAATAATAATAATAACAATAATAACAATAATAATAATAATAATAATAATAGTAATAATGATAACTACAACAACTTTCGTATGAAACTACCACAATTAAACTGGCTAAATATCTTGAAACAACTAACGAATTGATGCTAAAGCTCGTTGAAAATTACGAGATGTGTAAGAAGCTTCATTCTGCAAGGAAAATAATAATAATAATAATAATAATAATAATAATAATAATAATAATAATAATAATAATAATAATAATAATAATAATAATAATAATAATGATGATGATGATAATGATAATAATAATAATAATAATAATAATAATAATAATAATAATAATAATAATAATAATAATAATAATAATAACATACACAGGCCTGACAACCTTAAGAAAGTGTGGCAACTGTTGTTGCACGGAAAGTAAAATTAATGGCAAAGAACAAAAGCGCTGGGAGGTAGGATTAGAAACTTTTGCATTACAAATATATGGCCCGTAGAAAACAAGCTGATGTTGGCCAGAAGCACCTCCACCGGTGGCTACGAAGCTCAAGCCTAAAAGCAGAGAGCGGAGGTGTTATCTTATCTGCATGACAGAGTTGGTCAATATCTATGCTGGTAAATATTTCGGCATTATAAAATCAAATCTGTTGACAAATTTATAAGCATACCATATAACACTGTAACTGAGGGGGGGGGAATGTAACGATTCTATGGGAGTTTCCAGTACATACAGACAAAACCATCAAACCGGATACTGTTGTACAAAAAACCCAACATAATAAAATATATTTATTGATAATAATATCTCTACAGAAGAATTTGACGAACTCAGAAAATACGTCCTACTTATTGAAATTTAAAAACACGTGGCATCTCAAGGCGACTACAATCCCAGTGATTGTAGGAATAATCGAAATGATAAAACATAAAAAGAATGTGAAAATTATCTGTGAAAGAATCCTGGCTTACCATCCATGCAGGAAATTCAAACGTTTGCTTGAACTGGTTTGTCACAATATTGAGAAGAACATTGTCACTGTGAGAATGATTACCACCCGCGTAAATAAATTTTTCTACATTATTTTTATTTGATGTTCCATATGGACGATCTGGTGCGTTTATTTAATGACCTATCATTGTATACAGCACGTTTCTTTGTCCTAGGTGTCGGGAAGGCACTAAGCAAGATATAAAAACAATATTGAAAGAAGAAAAACAACAACAACAACTACTACTACTACTACTACTACTACTCATTCGATCTCATAATTTGGAGCCGAAGGAAATGACACTAAGCACTTTATCTGACGCGCTAGTATTTCTGTGAGCTCGCCTTTATTATTATTATTATTATTATTATTATTATTATTATTATTATTATTATTATTATTATTATTATTATTATTATAGTTCTATATATGCGAACGGGCATATGGCGTAGTGGTTAAGAGCGCGGGCTAGCAACCCCAAGATTCTGAGTTCGATTCCATGCAGTGACCTGAATAATAATAATAATAATAATAATAATAATAATAATAATAATAATAACAATAATAACAACAACAACAACATCGAAAAATACCTTAGGAATGAGAACCCAGGTTCGAAATATCCCCAAGACACCTGATAAAGGCTGGAGGGTGTATCAGCCGAAACGTTGTTAACAACAAAGAAGATGAGGACAAATATCCGTCAAATGTAAATAATGTATTATTATTATTATTATTATTATTATTATTATTATTAATATTATTTTATGAAAACTCTCAGTTTATTTTGCTGGGTATGAGGGAAAATGTCAGCTGTCCACAGCCAGCAGACTAAGGTGACACTTGTTTACTGGTCATATTTCAAGAACCCCGCGAATAATTCTTGCGGTTCCAAGCAATGCTGATTTTTCTCGGTGTTGTACCTTTACATGTGTACCCATCTTTTTCAGCCATGTTGGTAGTTAAGTTTTGACGCTTTCAGGTGTGTCAATTGCTATTACTACCACGTCTATCCTCCTCATTGAGCAAAATCTTCGTATTTCCCACTTCAAATCGTCGTGGATGTTCAGTTTTTCTTCTTTCTCGTTGTTTCTGTTGTCACCGGGACATGCTATGTCGATTATCATGCAAGTTCTTTCCTTCTTATTCACCACAACCATGTCCGGCTTCCGACGCCTGGTCAGGTGATCGCGCTAGATCATTGCATCCCACAGGATTTTGCAATTTCCATTCTCAGTGATTCCTTCTGCGGTTTTCTCATACCACGTCTTTGCTCTGTGTAGGTCGTGATTTCTACAAAGCTCCCAATGGATCATTCTTGCGACATTGTCATGTCACCAGTTCTAATCCCAATTATTATTATTATTATTATTATTATTATTATTATTATTATTATTATTATTATTATTATTATCATTATCATTATCATTATCATATTATTATTATATTATTATTATTATATTATTATTATTATTATTGTTATTAATATTACGAAGGCGGCGAGCTGGCAGAACTGTTAGCACACAGGGCGAAATAGCAGTATTTCGTCTGTCCTCACTAGAATTTTTAAATTAAGTACCAGTTATGCATTGAGGTCAATATAATCGATTGACCCCTCCTCCCAAATTTCAGGCTTTTTGCCTGTAGTAGAAAGGATCATCATCATTATTATTATTATTATTGTGTGAGAGAGCAGTGCATGCCATCAATGTGACACTGAAGTACAAACAGATGAAGCCCACTATGCGCATCATGACTCTTCATATAAGTGTACACCATGCTCATGCATCACAAACATATATGCGTGACATGGTGATCTCATATCATGATAAATAGCGCATGACCTTGCAGTTGGGGCACAGGTACAATTTAGTTCGGGTTGAGTAGCCCATCCTATTCAAAATATCTCTGAATAAGGATTGTTTCAGAATGTAGAATATATAGAAGCCCAGTATACCTATCATGACTATCTGTCTGATAAGGGTACACCGGGCACATGCATCACAACCATATGTGCACAACAGGGTGTTCTCATACCAAGACAAACAATGCGTGACCTTGCAGGTGCGACGCAGTTAGAAATTTCTTCAGGTCAAGTAACTCATCCCGCTCAAAAGGTCTATGAATAAGACTTGTTTAAGGATGTTGAACGAAACACCCATGTTTCTAAAGGTGAATTATTCAAACCCCAAAGAATTCATCTTAACACGTGGCTATGATGCTCCTCCACTACTTCTGCTTGTGATCAGAGATGCACATATCGTCAGCCACTATTAGCCTTATTATTATTATACAAGGATTCTAGAGGCGTTTGGTGGTGTGTGTTTTGGGGATTGGAAGCGCTTTTTAGTATGTAAACAACTCTTAGAGGTGCAAACAAGACTCAATCACAAAAATCTCACCAAGTGTAATTATTGTTATGAGAACGTATTTTTTAAAATTATAACAAGCACTATGACCCGGCGTTGCCGGGTCATAGTGCTAGTGCATGCATATACAGCTGCGTGCGTGCGCGCATACACGCGAGTACTGTCCAAATCTCTGACCAATCACATACAGCTAGCTGTATTGGCGTATCAACTTTCGGGCATTTTGGTTTTGGATAGAAAATTCACAAAAAAGTCACTTCTATTGATCTTTTTATGGCTTTGCGGGGTGACTGGGGAAATGTAAAGATATGCACGACCACCCTTAGACGGTTTTGAATGACCATAGAAAGTGCGAGCCCTCTAACTGAAAAATTGTGGATTTGTATAAAGCACACACACACAGACATTTTGCCGTTTATATATATACTTTTATAATAAGAGATATATATATATAGATATTTTAATAATTGAGTTTTAGTTATTCTCAAGAAAATAAAAAGCGTTACCTCACCTTTTGCTTAGATCGACTCGGGGAATTTACGAACTTAGGCAGAAAACGCTGGATTTTGTAAAATGAAATACAAAGTTCATCTTGGACATTGAACCCTCTCCTATCAAGAACTCACATTTTCAAATTATATATCTTGGACTCATAACTTTGGTGACTATTTTACCTTGACCAATATTTGGCTATTGACTTATTTATTTTGTTACAACTCTTTACTGTCATTATTGTAAATTTTCACCATATTTCTCAATACATAACTGAATTGTTTGCTTTAGTTTCTGGTTTCGTGCGGGGACTGTTTTTCTTTGTCATGCAGTAACCGTAACACTATGCAGACATCATAACAGCGCAAAAAAGACAGATAGAAATAATGAGATGGTCTCAGTAGACTACTGTAAACCAAAACGTTGAGATAAGTTTACAAGTAAAATAACACAACTATGAAAACCGAAGATGAGGAAGATAAATGAAGGAATAGTACTAAGGTAAATGAATACAGCACAATAGTAGAGATATACAATATGAAAAGCAAAACACACTCTACGACACCAAGTATAAGGCTGACAAGCACTAATACTTGGAAAGAACTTTTAATCTCAGCATAAATTCAGTAATTTAGTAAGTATGTTAGATGGTATAAGAAAATGTTTGTACAACCAGAAGACAGAATATAAGCAGCTAAAAATATATTACAGGATATAAAACAGCTGTAATCAAACAAGCTAACCGTGCCTTGCAAATAATTAGCGAGCAGAGTTTAAGTAGTTACAACTGCGTTAATGAGAAAAATGAACGAGCGAGACTAAAAACAGAGACAGAAAAACACATCATCCGACATAATAAAAAAAAGATAAATAAAAAGATAAATAGAAAGCTTAAAAATACAAGATAAAAATTATCTTGCAATTACGAAACGGATATTCATGCTGCAGGTGAAAACTGAATTGTGGAGAATGGAAAAGTTATTATTAACAAGCAATTAATTAATAAAACAATAAAACAGTGGAATGGACAGGTAAAGATAAATTATATGCTTTTTGATTTGTATTTGGAAGAGAAAAGTCTTATGAAAATGTTCTTTCAAATAAATAAATAACGTAGAGAGAAAAAGGCATGATAATAAATCAGATGACACCACAAGAATAGTATGAATTCGCATAGGAAAATGTCATAGAAACAGTCAAGTCATTGGAGAAAGAGGAAATTATAAATCACATGAAATAAAAATATAGAAGTTCTGGCCGAAAACACTTGCATGTCTTATACCATCATATAACCCAGAGGTTTAATAAAATGCTTTGTCTGTTTTATTGACGTCAGAAAAAAAATGAACCTATGAAAAATCAGGGATATTCAACGACATGCTTTTCTGAGTCCTCAAGCCTCTACTATCAGTATTAAGTAAAAAGCATTGACAGCACTTTGACAGAAATAATATTCTACTTGAAGAAAAGAAGGATTGCACTAGTGATTCATATGAATTGTAAAGATCAGCTATGGATAAACAAGACAATGTTAGGCAGTGAAAGAAGACAATGCTTCTTTGAGAGATTACAAAGATGTATGGTACTGTGATTTGTTCACAGAGCCTTGCGCTGATCTTTGAATTAATGAAAATATAAGATTTTACATGTGAATAGAAAAGCATATCACGTACTCAGTATCTGCCAGGGAAATTGACGGATACTTGAAATATTTTCTACCGTTGTTTCCGGTTACCAATGAAGCCTGAGTGAGTAATCTTACTTCGATGTATTTACGATATATTTTTGCTTACATTTTGTCACCCAAAACAATACACTTACAATGGAAACTAAATATATGACAGAAGGGTTTACCTGGTGTGATGCAGAACAGTTTGATAGATGGAAGGATGATTGATGCATTTTAAATTTGAATATCGAAATCAGCATGTAGTGCTTGAAGATAAAATTGAAGATGATGAAGAAATCAATATAGCTGGGAGAATTTAAAAGAAACTCATCAGATTGCAGCCAAATGTGCTGGGGGTGGAATGAAGATAAAACGAAAGAAATGGATGCTGGTTGAAACTTTGGACGTTATTGAGGCACAATAAAAACTAAAATAAATTGTTGAAAGTTGAAGAGGGTATAAGATGGATCTTAGAACGGAAATAACCATATATTGGAATCTCAACATACAGATGAAACGGTGTTCCAGAAGTGATATAGGAAGATTCTTGGAAGTAGAAACCGATGAAACAGATACATTAATCAATGCAGGAGACAGTAAAAGATTCGGAAAAACTTATGAAATGATAAATGAGATTACAGGCAAAAGAAAACGATCAAAAAGACTACCTGTGTTTATTATTGACGGGGAACTAATAAAATCAGATACAAATATCTAATAATGATAGAAACAACATTTTAATACAAGCCTGAAGTGGGTGTTTACTGGGAGAGTTGCTCTGATAATTCAAGAAGCACTAGAGAAGCTGGACGAGGATGTGTATAATATATCGGTTCAAGAAATAGCAATAGTTATTGAACATTTAAAAAAATAGAAAGGCTTCTGGATGGATTGGATGGAGTTGCAGGGGAAAATTATAAAAAGATATATATATATATTGACTAGTGGACCATTATTGGAAATGCTTCATAATATATAGAATATTGAAAAGATATTTGAAAACTGGAAGATTAATGTAGTTACTCGAATACAGAAAACAAAAAAACAGGTAATCTCAGAACCTTGGTATATGAAAATGTAGAATCCCAAACAGGATGATATTGAATGCGTTAAGTTTGGTTACCCTGAATACATGACATATTTTAGTTAATAGTGATTAAAGGGAGGAAGAAAAAGGTTTTCGGTGATTGATATGGCCGTAGGAACCAGATATTTTTGCTCAGGGATATACAAAAAATACAAAATGTTCCCACAGCCTTTCATAATGTATGTTGTAATGAAAGTAGAGAAATATACCTTACAACGTTTAGCAGGTATGTGTGTTGTTGCAAATGAGAGCGTGCAAGTCATTAATATTCCTGTGACAGATTCCGGGATATATCATAAAGCAACGTTCTATAATGCGATAAAGATTTGTATTTTCAAACTATTTTCAGTGAGAATTTTTACGAGAATACTTACATTACAATTGTCTACAAGATGTAGTTTACAGTAGTACTTGAAACATATAATATTTTCTAGAGTTACTCCTAGTGTAATGGTTGAAAAGTCACTGGGCGCTATGTAGAGAGAAAAAAGGAATTAATGGGTGGGGTAAGATAGCGTGATCTAATCAGATTATTAAATAAGAAGAACAGTTTTTAAGATTAAAAACGGAGAGAAAAAGTATATTGTTCGAGATGTAGCGGTTAAACTTCGTGGGGTTGTTATGTAAATAAAGAAGCAAGCGGGAATAACAAGGCAATTAAATGATAATGAAAAAATAAATATATAAACATATGCAATCAAGTCACATTACTTTTCACAGAATTATTACCTTCTACAAATTAATTAACATTGAGCCATTAAACAAGGAGTAACCTTGGTAAGTGAAGTTAATGCATAAATTATTAATTATTATACAATTAAATTCAGGATAATTTTCGTAAATTGATTGTTATCTAAAGCAAATAAACCCTTAAAACATGAAGTGATTTAAACATGAAACGATTAATTAAATTATTAATACTTAAATAAATAAAAAGAAATATAAAAAAAAATCAGCGCATCCAAAATAGAAAATCAACATGATGAGGCAAAAATTATTGAACCTTTTGAACAAAGGAAATATCGATCGATGTGTTTTTAAGTTGATGAATAAACAGAAATTCATTTCTTACAAATAAGTCAGGAAAACAATTAATTAAACAAATAAAACAGGAATAGCGCTCACTGTGTCAATATTAATTATTAGAAGAATAAATCTGGAAAAATAGCAACAGTAGCAAAAACTATAATCAATGTAGTTAATAAAGGTTACCGAATAGTAGAAAGGAAAGAAGAAAAGGATCAATAAAGGAAAAGAGGAAGAGGAAAAAACTACAAATATGAGATGCAAGCATACTAGTAAATAGAGATATGTTCACAAAACCCACTAAATCGGATATCGTTATTATGTGTTTGAGAATTTTCTAGAGGATAACTAAAAATCCAGATGTATCACCTTTAAGGTGGAACATCCTTGTTATTATAGCAGTAGGCTTTAAGCATATAGTTTTTAATAAAAATACCACTCAACTCCTATAGCTTGATATCGATAGCTACAACGTTTGAATTACCAAACTGTTAATTAGCAAAGCCTCCACCGTTGCTACAACAATCGCAATTACTTCCACTGCACACGCCAATGTTATATAGTATGGGAAGTAAGCTTGTCTAAATTAATAACGATCTCTGACTGAATAAATTTCAACAATATCATTGTAAGCGTGGCACAAACGATTTGGCGAAGGTTAGTTACTTCGAGAAGCATTTCATAATACGTCGTCTTATGGCTCATTATGCATATTTTGATGTTTTATTTTACCGAGATGGACTGTTGAAACTGCTTCTTTGTAACTCACAAACAATAGACAAATCTAGTAAAGATTTGAAATCTTTAAGAACCTTGGGTTGCATATCTCTGTAGGTCCTACTATGCCCACTATAAACTCCTAAGATTCTAAACAATTTTATGCTTTTCTTTCTACAAACTCAGGGTTTTTACATTACATTGAAGTGCATTCAAACTACGCTAAGAAGATATTTAGGAACATTGTTAAATGCACAATTCTTACGCTCTCATAATTAACCCGCTAATGAATACTATTTTAATGACTCATTTCTCTAATACAATGATGTCTCATCTCGAAATGGTTTCAAGGGTGAGATAGCAAATATAGAAACCGCAGTAAATCCCCAAAATCTATGCAACACGGATGCTATAAAATATTAGAAAAAAAAAACAGTTTTAATCAACTAAAATATCTGTAAACTAAACAAATACATGGCGTACAGATCTATAAAGAAATGTAACTACATTAACTCTCATTCATACATTGTTGACGTCCAATATTTCAATTACGTCATTGTTGATAAATGTGCCCTAAAAATGATTACATCTAAAAAAATATTCCATTCAAATGATATCAAACCTATTCAAACTCAAATAAGATTTCCATAGCTGCACATTCAGAAACTGTCTAATCAGATATTATTAGCTCCGTACATTTAGAAAATGAAAACTTAATCTCTGCTCTTTAATCTAAATTCTGAAAATAGCAAGGCCATATTCAGAGTTCAGTTAATAATGCAACGTATGTACATTAGTTGAATATTTTATGAGTTATATTTATTTTAAAAGTTATATCTCAGGGAAATTATCACTGAATAAATTGAATATTAATGCTTAACTTGCCTAATAACTACTTTTTTCATTAACTCAAAATTATAACGAATGCTTTCTTATTTAATATCAGATTGTAAATTATTCATTTACTACTACCACCACCACCACCACCACCACCACCACCGCCGCCGCCACTACTACTACTACTACTACTACTACTACTACTACTACTACTACTACTACTACAAGACGTTTTGGAGTTAGTTCTCAATAAATTCCAAGTTGATTTTATTACGTGGTAAATAATCTTTGCGAAGGTACATTCTTCCTGAATAAGTGTTCTAAAATCATTTCATCGGGCAGGTGAACGAGGTTTATCATGTAAAAATCCTTCAGACTTATTAACTACTCTTTTAATCGCGTTATGATGTATCTCTTCAATAATTCTTACCTTTGGAAAATTATCACTTGTATAATTATATACTAATTCGTTATGTATCCATTAACTAATATATTCATTAACTTGAAATTAATTATAAAGCGTGTTTTCTGATTAAGTGGTTCATTACGAATTATTCACTAAAGAATAGAATCCTAGTTTACTCTTTACTATGTATAAATCTCAATCCATTATCTACTTTTCTTACGCTGTAATCATCTTCTATAAACTACTTTCTCCTATCCTAACCTCTACATCTATTCTCTCGAATAATCAAGAGTATTAATATGCCAGTCTAGTTTGCCTTATGCCCAAGACTTCATTTGTAATCCACAGCTATCATGTACAAGTCTCTGAATATGTTCTATCAAACTGTAGGCATTTACTCTGTTGTAGCTTGCAGTTTTCTCATTTTATATCTTATCTTTTTGCTTTCTCAGATACTACAAATTAACCTACACAATACATATATTCGTAATTATGATAATCGTCTCCTAATTATTCATAGTACTATAAAAAAATCCGTCAGGTTCTTGATGTTTTAACAATATTTTGCTGTTCTTCCTGTTACCGTCTTCACACAATTCATTATACAACTGCAAAACATATTATTGATTATAATTGCTGTTATTATATCTGTAATTTGTTTTGAAATTACGTGTCTGATTCTCAATAATAATCAAATTAGTGAGTGATATTTCTGATATATTTGTTTGTTTCTGCTATTTAATTGCACAATGATAAATTATCTTTTTATATGAATTTAATAATACATGTAACTATTTCTGATATAAAGGTTCAATAATTTTCTATAAATAATAGCATTCACAGAACTCATTTTTTTTACTATAATTGCTCTGATTTTTTAGATTGTCTTTTTTTCTTAAGCATGAAAAACATAAAAATTCCCAATTTAATCTTTTAATCGCGTTATGAATGTAACTGTTCAATAATTCTCACTTTAGGAAAATTATCGCTGGTATAATTTTATATTAATTTGTTATCTATCCATTAATTGATATGTTCATTAACTTGAAATTATAAAGAGCGTTTTCTGATTAGGCAGTTCATTACGAATTATTCGCTAAAAAAATTGATAATAATACTAATGATAAACAACAACTACTACTACAACTACTAATACCACCAAACCACCACCACCACCACCACCACCACCATTACTACTACTACTACTACTACTACTACTACTGCTGCTACTACTACTACTACTACTACTACTACAGCAGAAACAAAAACAAAAACAACAACAATAATAATAATAATAATAATAATAATAATAATAATAATAATAATAATAATTTAAAAAATAACAACAGCAACGACAATAGCAATAATTATAATCAAAATAAACATTCTTTATGAGGAATCAGATGCAACAGAAAGATGTAGGATGTGTGGAGAAAAAGAGGAAAATGTATGGCATATCATCAGCCATTGTACAAAGCTGACACAAAAAGAATAAAAGCGATGCCGTGATAATGTACCGAAAATCTTTGATTGGGAATTATGCGGAATATACGGTCATGAAGAAGCAAGCCACTGGTATGCGTACAAACCATAATGCGTTGTAGATAATGCACAAGACAAGATCTTATGGGACTTTGTGGTACAATATGACCATGAAACTGAATATCGCAAATTAGATATTACAGTGATTGACAAGTAAATAATGTTTGATTCTAGATGTAGCTTGTCCATCTGACAATAAGGTCTGTGACAAAGAATTCAAGAAGATGGGCTGATAGAAACTACTTGAATAAGAAATAAAACATTTGTGGGCAATGCAAAAGTTCGAGGTAGACCTAGTTGTTGTTTTGACGCTTGGTAGTGTGAACACCAGAATTGAAAATTATTTAAAGAAATATAGCTGGCATCATCAGGATGTGGCACTTACAGAAAACACCACTTTTTGAAACTGCCAGAATACTTGCGAAAGAGCTTGATAATTGAAAGTACCACCTAAGTTCACTGGCTGTACACGATAATAATAATGATACTACTACTACTACTACTACTACTACTACTACTACTACTACTACTACTACTACTACTTACTACTACTACTACTACTACTACTACTACTACCACTACTACTACTACTACTACTTTTTATACTACTACTAATAATAATAATAATAATGATAATAATAATAATAACAACAACGACAACATCATCAACGATAATAATAACTCACTTAAGAACTATACATTTATTTGTTTTAACATATTTAGTTCCAAGTTGAATAATTATCCAACCATTTAGTAATTGATTTGTGACCCATTTCAAACTTCTACTACACGAATAATAAATTTGTTCTCTCCTCCTTCTTCAGCTTAAGCCCGTTCGTAAGTAATTAATTTGCTCGACGACTCTTTCTCTTTATTTCGTCGTATATAACAAGGTACTCTTTACCGCTATTTTTTGTCTTACCGCATCATCAGACTTTAATATTTACAAATTATTTTTTGCCTCTTTATTTAAAGCGTAATGTACAATGTATAAAGCCCAAATTCTCGTTAATCCCAGCAGCTTTGAAAATTTCAGTATTCAAGAATCGTTACACGTAATTGTTTTACCAATACTTCCTTTCACTTTGTCATATTCAATAGAGCTTTTTCATTATTTTTCTTTTAGATATACATACATACATACATATACGCTGTATTTCAAAGGTCATTTCAGACCTTGTCTGTCTGCAATATAAAATCACACAGTATCTTTGTACTTTCATTCTTCAGCACCTTCTCTACCTTGTGGTCATTCCTCTTTTCAGAAGAAGAGTTGTACTTCTTACAGATTTTCCCTAATGCACTCATTCGCCACCCTATCACGTCTCCTGTTTCTCCAGTTCTTATACTCTATTGTGTTAGTTCTGGACATTCTAACAAAAAAATAATAATAATAGTATGTGTTGAAACGTTTCTTCTCTTACACCACACGTTCTACATTGATCGTCAATATTTTCTTTGCCAATAACTTCCCTGATGTTTTTCGTTCACAATGCATGTTGTTGTCTGTCTGTCTGTCTGTATGTTTGTCTGTCTATCTATCTAACTATCTATCTATCTATCTATCTATCTATCTATCTATCTATCTATCTATCTATTGTTGTTTTTTTCATCCCCCAAAAGAAAAGCTCTACCTTGTAACTTGTCCTATCTGTGTACAGTCCTGTTTGGCCAATAAAGAAACTTATTTATCTATCTATCTCTTTTCCTCTTTTTTCTTCTTTTTTTCTTTTCTTTTGTTTCTTTTCCTTTTTTCTCTTTTTTTCTTTTTCCCTTTTGCGATCCCTTTTGATCGAAAACCTACGCCACTTTTTTTTTCCATCCCCCAAAAGAAAAGCTCTACCTTGTAATTTGTCCCATCTGTGTGCAGCCCTGTGTGGCTAATAAAGAAACTTATCTATCTATCTATCTATCTATCTATCTATCTATCTATCTATCTATCTATCTATCTATCTATCTATCTATCTATCTATCTATCTATCTATCTATCTATCTATCTATATGTCTGTCTGTCTGTTTGTCAGTCAATCTGTCTGTCTATCTGTCTGTCTGTCTGTCTATCTATCTTTCTATCTATCTATATTTTATTTAATCGGTAAAAGTTGCAAAATGACTGAGGTACATCAGTAATTGCCAATGCACGAAACGCTCGGTCATTAGCACGCCGGACAAAATGCTTAGTGGCATTTCGTCTGTCTTTTCGTTCTGAGTTCAAACGACCTGGTGTTTCATTCTTTCGGAGGCTATGAAATAAGTAGCAGTCAAGCACTGGGATCAAGGTAATCAACCAACCATCCTTCTCAAAATTTCGGTCCTTGTGCCTATAAAACAAGGGATTTTAAACCCTATGAAGCAGAATCGTTAACCTGACCGAGAAAATACTTAGCGACATTTCGTTATCTTTCTGTTCTGAGTTCAGCTATCGCTGAGTTCGATTTTGCCTTCGAACCTTTCGGGGTCTATAACATAAGTACCAGTTGAGTACTGTGGTCGATATAAACGTCTTCCACACGCGTCAAATTTGTCAGTCTTGTGCCAAAGTATGAAAGAGTTATTAAATCTTTCTGTATGTCTATCAATTTAAAACCATACACCCCCTCACACATTTATTCATTATATTACAACGATTCCATTAGAAGTTGTCAGACGAAAATACCTAGCATCATCACAATAACCAATGAAAAAGTTAACTTTTATAAACGGTGCAAAGGCTAAAAGTTCAAGAGTGGGGAATTGTAAAAGAATATTACGTCAGAGATAAAAAAGACCAAGCCAAAGAGAGGTAACAAAACATATTTAAGGGTATCAGTTTCAGAGAATATCGACTGAGCAGAACCAAATCACATATAGTATAGTGTTACGAAAATTTTAAAAAGAACGATTTCTGTATGTGAATTATACATTCTCAGATCATGAACAGTGCAGGATAATGTTTCAAGTATGGATGGAAGATATTGAACTTTGATCAGTGTTAAACCATTTTGGATAGGAACAGTACTCAAACTAAACTTGAATAGAAAACAGATATCTCCTTCAGATAATTTTGTAGAGAAGCTGCATTTAGGAAATGAAGACTATCGAAGTAATATTTAGCGTCAGATAGAATTAGCTGGAAGATATATACTAAGAGATTCCTATATTTTCCACGGCAAAAGAGACTAAACTTTTGATATACATTTAATAGCTTACAGTGTGCATGAGGAAGAAACGACGCATAACAGTGGGATTTAGATAATTAAAAGTAAAAGCTAATTATGTTGGGAGTAGCGTAATTATACCTCTGGCCATAATCAAAATACGCAACTGACTATCAGAAGAGGCCTAATGAGAAGTGAAAAACGCTAATTATTCAAAAGACCCACTAGATACGTTAAATTGGTAAGAGATGTGTCACAGGAAACAATGAATCTGGAAGGGATATAAAATGTTTGCCTCACGGGATTAAAATGTAATCTTAAAGATTTTAATTTGAAGAAAAATCAGAAACGATGTTACGCATAGTTACTATTGTCTGTGCATACATGTGTGTTTGTGTTAAATATAAAGAAAAATGTAATAAACAAATCTGATTAGGGTAATCAGTCGTAACAAATCAAGACTTTGCTAGATAGTAGCTATAGTAAAAGGTGAGGTTAAAGAGTTGAATTCAGTCTGAGGTGATATACAAATTAATTAAATAAAAAGAAGAGGAAAACACTGCAAGATCTTACACTCCACCACACAGCAAATAATGAGCCGAAATCAAAGTAGTTATGTAGTAGTAGGTAAAAATGTACTAATAGAATTAACTAGACAAAATTAATGGTACGTAAAAGAAATAAGAAACAGGAAAATTTAAATGTAAATAATGGGAACTAAAAACATTGAAATCACTGGGGAGTAATTATAATGAGTTAAACCTTTTAATATATAATTGCTTACTAACAATGGTTTTTGCACATTGACATTAATTAAATTAAATATATCGATTAAACTTGTAAGTATATATAAACTTACGTTACACTCACTATTCTAGGAAGATAGACAGTGTTCAACAAATTAGCTATTTTGTCTAATTTTGATTTCGCAAGATATAGACATAGAGCAATACAACATATCTCTGCTTAACTATTCGAGGACAATTAATCATAGCAACGTAAGTTCGTAGTTATAAGAAGTAAATAAATACGATGAACTAAGATCGAACCCAAGTATTAAGAGTAAAATCAAATATCTAAATTTTCAGGTACATGCACTTGAATAATTATTAGAACATGGCTTATAGAATATACTAGATAGTAATTAAACGAATGTAATCTAATTATTGATTGGTAACTAATTCAGGTTTGACATACAACTACTAAAAGGGTTTATAATAACTATTAAGGAAGTAAAATAGAAGGGAGATAATTAGGTTAATCTTGCATATTTTAGAGGTGTTCGGCTTAGCAAAGGAAGCCGTTAGAAAGCTAGCTTATTCTAGATTGCAATTATAGCAACGTTAAATAAATAAATTCCTTTGGTAGCGATATATAATAAATAAGGACTCGATTGAGCAAGATGCAATGTATTACTTAATAATAAAGCGATATGGCGTAGTGAAATTAATAAAGAAAGCAGTCTATATTGTAATATATCTAGGAAATTTATGGATGATGGTAAGAAAAAGTTGTATTATCTAGCAACTTCAACTCACAAAGAGAAGCCAGAATGATGTAAATTAACAGACGAAATATAATAAAGTTGTACTATGCCAAAAAGTAGTAACAGAGGAAAATGGAAAAGAATATGAAAAGAAATTTCAAGAGAAAAGTGATGGCTGAAAGGATATAAAATTGAACCATTGAGAATTAATGATTTAACAAAGGACATGATAATTAAGAAGTAGAGCTTCTTAAGAAAAGAATGAGGAAAACGCAAGCGAAATAACGTATATGGAATTGATGTTTAGATGTTAAATGTCATGAATAACATGAAATAAAAAGTGCATCAATAGAAAAAGAGTTGACAACGTAAACGAAAGTGAAATACGAAGCGAGATACAAAGTACAATAGTATATCAGTGACGAATAACTTCCCTAGTATAACCCGTCTAGCACAAAGTCGATCTTATTAATTATACTTTTTGTAATTCAAAAGATCAAAAGTCAAATTTAATCGCAGGCTTTGTATAAAAACGTTATGGATTTTCATTCAAATTATAATCTTTGATATTATATTTGAATTCCGTAGCGCAGACACACTCACTCAACCTTCCTTTTACATTCATTGTTTCTTACTAATAAATCGTTAAGAAATTTAGCTCATTCAGTGTGACATTGAATAATTAGATATTTTTTCCCCCGTTTTTCCCCGTTCTTTTCTAATAGAATCCAATTAATGTAATTACAACTAATTGTATTTTCACGATATTCCTCGCACAATATTCTTGTAATAGAATTTTCTCTTAGCTTTTAATTTTTCATTCTCTAAACTCCGGTTATTATGCACGACTTTCTGCTGATGTATCACCTTAGACTATATACACCTAAAATTTTGGCCGCCTTATGTAGCGGCAAATAATAGATTCTTTCAACATTGATCTCCATTTAACTTCCACTACTTTCAAGCTGACGCTAAATCTTAGTTCAATTATTTTCATTTCGTAGACAACTCTTCTTCACGATTAGGATATTGATCTGTCCTCTTACTGCAAAAGCAACTAAATGCTTTAGGTTTCTTCTTTTGTTGCTTAATTTGAATAAAAGTCTTCAAAATTAAATAACAGGTCAATGAATTAAAAGAGAAAACGTTTACGCTCAGAGTGGCATAGGTCCTTGATATAAAACTCCGAATAGTTTTACATTCCACAGGCACTTACACACAGATACACACATATATTTATATATGTATATGTGTGTATATATATATATATATATATATATATAGGAGATAAATAAAAATATATGCATACATACAAACATATATGTACGTACCTACATCTACATGTATATATACATGCATATATAATAATTATACGGAAGTACAGGACATCACAATAAGACGTAGAAACAGAAAAAGCCAAAAAACAAAAAACAAAAAACAAGAAAACGGAAAACGAAAACCAAATACAGGACAGGTTACACAAGGACAAAACCCCCGTCATCAGCTGTCGCTAGAGGAGTCAGGCATGTTTCGAAGGCATAACAGAACACTAATCCAATAGGCCTTCCTGCGAGAGAATTAAAATAAAATTTCAAGCAGCGGGGCACAATGAGTACGAACACAAACAAGACGTAACAATAAGACTGCAAAATTAAAATACATGTACAAAAACAAACACAAGAGGACGAACGAAAAAGCCTTTTTTCTGGCATAGACAAACAATAAAACTGCAAAAATAAAATACAAGTAGAAAAAGTACAATTAGTTACAAAACGAGAAAATAACAAGAATACTATACAGGAAATTAACCACACAAGGGGACGAACGAAGAAGCCTTTTTGCTGGCAAGGACGAAAGTGTAGTAGCAGCGCGTGGAGGCAGTCTTTTCAATAGTGGTAACCACGTGTAAAGGAATTTTGTTTTATAGGCAAGGAAGAGGGAAGGAGGAGGGGGACACGCGGCGAAGAGAGAGGAGGAGGGGGAGGGAGAAAGATTGAAGAGGTTAAAGCAAAGGGAGAGAGTACCGCATCTTCAATATAATAATATTAATATAAAAAAAGGGGACCAAGAAGTGGATCGAAACGACGAATCGGAACGAACCTGATGCGGGGCGCTGTCAGACAATAAGGAGATAAATAAAAATATATGCATACATACAAACATATATGTACGTACCTACATCTACATGTATATATACATGCATATATAAATAATTATACGGAAGTACAGGACATCACAATAAGACGTAGAAACAGAAAAAGCCAAAAAACAAAAAACAAGAAAACGGAAAACGAAAACCAAATACAGGACAGGTTACACAAGGACAAAACCCCCGTCATCAGCTGTCGCTAGAGGAGTCAGGCATGTTTCGAAGGCATAACAGAACACTAATCCAATAGGCCTTCCTGCGAGAGAATTAAAATAAAATTTCAAGCAGCGGGGCACAATGAGTACGAACACAAACAAGACGTAACAATAAGACTGCAAAATTAAAATACATGTACAAAAACAAACACAAGAGGACGAACGAAAAAGCCTTTTTTCTGGCATAGACAAACAATAAAACTGCAAAAATAAAAATACATGTAGAAAAAGTACAATTAGTTACAAAACGAGAAAATAACAAGAATACTATACAGGAAATTAACCACACAAGGGGACGAACGAAGAAGCCTTTTTGCTGGCAAGGACGAAAGTGTAGTAGCAGCGCGTGGAGGCAGTCTTTTCAATAGTGGTAACCACGTGTAAAGGAATTTTGTTTAATAGGCAAGGAAGAGGGAAGGAGGAGGGGGACACGCGGCGAAGAGAGAGGAGGAGGGGGAGGGAGAAAGATTGAAGAGGTTAAAGCAAAGGGAGAGAGTACCGCATCTTCAATATAATAATATTAATATAAAAAAAGGGGACCAAGAAGTGGATCGAAACGACGAATCGGAACGAACCTGATGCGGGGCGCTGTCAGACAATAAGGAGATAAATAAAAATATAAATATATTCTCTTTTACTTGTTTCAGTCATTTGACTGCGGCCATGCTGGAGCACCGCCTTTAATCGTGCAACTCGACCCCGGGACTTATTCTTTTGTAAGCCCAGTACTTATTCTATCGGTCTTTTTTGCCGAACCGCTAAGTAACGGGGACATAAACACACCAGCATCAGCTGTCAAGCAATGCTAGGGGGACAAACACAGACACACAAACACAGACACACGTACATATATATACATATATACGACGGGCTTCTTTCAGTTTCTGTCTACCAAATCCACTCACAAGGCTTTGGTCGGCCCGAGGCTATAGTAGAAGACACTTGCCCAAGGTGCCACGCAGTGGGACTGAACCGGAGCCATGTGATTGGTAAACAACTACTTGCCACACAGCCACGCCTGCGCCTATATATATATATATATATATTATATATATATAATATATATATATATATATATATATATATATATTATATATATATATATATAATATTATATATATATATTATATATATATATATATATATATATATATATATACTTATATATGCATATGTATTTTTGTATGCATACATACACATAATTGCACACACACCCATACCCACCACACAAAAACTCACTCACATATAAGTAAACAGATAGAGATATCGTATTCTAATTGGGAAAATTTATTTAAACTGTATTGCACTCGGTATAGAGATATAGAGTAATGTATTTGCACATATATTCAATATATAAAAATGGTAAATTTACATGGAGGAAAAGACTCATCCTGAGTGTCGGGTAATATGAATGCATTCGTACACACACACACACACACATGTATATATATATATATATATATATATATATATATATATATATATATATATATATATATACATATATACTTTTATTCATATATATATATGTGGGTGGGTGTATGTAGTCTGTGTGTGCGAGTACATATATAAATGTGATTGCGCATGTATGTATATACCGCTCATGTATACCCACGCATGCGCACACACACACATGCTCATACACATCAATATGAGTAAAAACTATACACGCAGATGTGTACATAGGAAGAAAGTTTCTCGATCCGGTATAGAATAAATAATATATTTCTAAAAGAGAGAAAAAAAAATGAAAATTTCGTGTTCAAGAATTTTCATAACAGAAGAGAGAGAGTGAGGGAGAGAGAGTGAGGGAGAGAGAGAGAGAGAGAGAGAGAGAGAGAGAGAGAGAGAGAGAGAGAGAGAGAGAGAAGAGAGAGAGAGGCAGACAGACAGAAAATCTAGTCCTCTCATCTTATGTAATTGGGACTTGTCAAGGCAGAAAATTATTTCGTTTGTAATAAAGTTATAAAGGCATGTTACCTAAAATATTTTTATGATGGTTCTCTTTGGGACCATTTTATGATAATTTAGAGAATGCTCGTCGCCTCATACGCAAATCGGGATCTTCGGTTATAGAAGATTAACACATAAATCCGTTATGTGATTCAGGTATTGTGTTGGGGGTAGTGGACTCAGCAGCATTCGATCTCATGTGGAAATCAACTGACTGTTACGTTTCTGTTTGATGTTCATCTTGTTATTCATAGCTCTCTTTTCGTATTTTTAAATGTAAAGAAATGAAGTGATATTTCATTCGAGAAACAAAATGTTCTTCAAAACTAAATGAATCTACTTAACGAAAAAGTAATATAGCCTAACAGAAATAAAATTCTGTCTTGGTAAGTTCCTTTTGGATTGGATGAAAGCACTAGACTGATATCTATCTATCTATCTATCTATCTATCTATCTATCTATCTATCTATCTATCTATCTATCTATCTATCTATCTATCTATCTATCTATCTATGGGTGAATGTAGCAAGAATGGCACGTATGAATGACGAAGCCACCTTGAGCATAATCCTATGAACCCAGAAATTGAAAACAGAGAGTTGCTTATTTGCAAAAAAAAAAAAGAAATATAACATGTGACTTCATTGACCGAGGTTACCGTGGTCTTTTCCGTAGGCTTTTCTTTCCACGGGTAAACCTCACCTGTCCTCCCCTTTACACTTCATATTGACATTTCTGTGATAACGATCCCTATTGATCAATTCTTTTTTTTTTTCCTCTCCCCCTTTTTTTAACCCCCCCTTTTTTTTGTCCTCTTTCTCTCCTTTTACGATCCCTTTTGATCGAAACTCCCCCCTTCCTTTTTTTTTTTTTAACCTTCAAAAGAAAAGCTCTACCTTGTAATTTGTTCTATCTGTGTGCAGCCCTGTGTGGCTAATAAAGAAACATATCTATCTATCTATCTATCTATCTATCTATCTATCTATCTATCTATCTATCTATCTATCTATCTATCTATCAATCTATCTATCTAGCTATCTATCTATATGTATGTCAGTTTGTCAGTCAGTCTGTCTGTCAGTCTGACTGTATGTCTGACTATGTGTCTGTCTGACTATCTATCTATCTATCTATCTATTTATCTATCTATCTATCTATCTATCTATCTATCTATCTATCTATCTATCTATCTATCGACATGTCTGTCTATCGGTCCGATTGTCTATTGGTCTGTCT
>NC_043013.1:32049201-32056701 GCF_006345805.1 Octopus sinensis | reverse complement strand
TTTTGACTGTTGGAAGGCTTTCTTCAGCTAGTCGAAACTTAAATTCTGTCTGCACTCCATTAACGAATGTCAGACTACGCGTGTATTTTGCTCTAAACCGCATCCTTCACCTCGGTGCCAATCTGCTGTAAAATCTCCAGCTGTAAACCTCATCTCGAAACTGTCATAATACATCCTCATTATTTGTGTTACTTTATCTGGAATGTAATTACCCTCTAAGGAGTTGTAATTACTCAAAATCCAAATCTAATTTCCTGTCATTTTTTTAATAGCAAGTTCCTTTGGATTTGTAATTAAAATGTTCGCTTTCTACCTGTGTAGCTTTGGGTTCAGCCCCACTGCGTTGCACCCTCAAGGAGTGTCCTTTTTGTTTTTCTGTTTATCCTCACAGCTTGACAAACGGGTCTGGTTTTTCTACGTCCCAGTATCAACAGTTCGACAAAGAGGCTGATAGCATTAATAACGAGATTAAAAAAGAAAAAGAAAACGAACCCCGACTCCACGCAAAAATCCCAAGTGCTAGTATCAATGTTTTCCACTAAACCCCTGCATGGCGGTGCCCCAGCATGGCTGGAGTACAGCGACAAAACCAAGGAAAAAATAAAGGATAAAAGAAAGAATGAATTGTAAGTATACTAAATGCAAAAATCTATTCTGTCCTCAAATTTTCTTTCACGAGTTCTTATAGGTAACACCATAAATCGTCTTTTGTCTCCACTTTAGAAAAAAATTGAATAAAGTTTCTTTATGATTAAAAGAATAGCAAATGACTAGAACGAAACGATATGAAAATAAAATATTTCAAGAAAATGTGGCCATGCCCATCGACCCATGGTCAGTCGTCTTGTGCTTCATTGTCTTCCGTTCCTTACCATTCAGGAATTCCTTTACTGTATTAACTTAATGATGCGTTTCCAAATAACTCATTATATATATATATATATATATATATATATATTATATATATATATATATATATATATATACATATACATATAATAGAAAAAGGAAAATGCACATAGTTTTAACATATTTTTCAATATATTTTGTAAGTGTAAGTGTATTGTGCTTGTCGAGCAGTTTCGCTTTCGCTAATCATGCCATTGAAATTATTGTAATTTCTTATTTTTATAACAAGATTTTAGTCCATGTTATTGACTGAGAGTTTGTGAATGAATCAACAAATAGCAAAATCTAAGAGAGGTAATTGGTGATTATTATTATTCAGGACAGGCGAGGTAATTGCTCATATTTTTTTTTTCTTGCCGGGGGATAAACAAATATACAAATATTCAAAAGCTAACTTGGTGAGATGAAATATATTCAGTGATGGATATATAATCAAAGATTCCTTTGAGTGAAGGCATAGAGAGATGTGCAGGTAATATCCAAGCAAACTTCACAGTTTTCCCCATCTACCAGTGTAAAGAAGCTATTTCTGTATAAGAACGTTTAAATAAAGAAAATCTATTTATCGAAAAATAAAGAACATGCCTTAATATGAACGCATAACCAGCTTTAGTCTCTGTATGTATTTTAATAACTGATCACTTAGACATCACTGTACATATTTCATCTCACTATTTTAGCTTTTGAGTTTTTGTGTACTTATTTATCCCCGCCCACAAAAAATGTGCATAAAATGTAATCGACCTGTTCCTCCCCTCAAAAGAAAAGGCATTTATTGAGCACTTTGTGGAAAATAACACGAAATGATTACTGATGCATTAAGTATATATGCCCGTAGAACGTAAATACATAGATTCATTTGTCTCTCACTGTATATATATATATATATATATGAATGTATACACACACACACGCGCGCGAACACACACACACACACACACACACACACACACACATATATATATACATGAATGCTTACCAACGACCTGCGTGGCATCTTGAATGAGAATGGGACAATCACAACCTTGTGAGTGGATTCGGTTGATGGAAACTGAAAGAATCCTGTCGTATATATATATATATGTGTGTGTGTGTATTTTGTGCCTGTGTTTGTCCTCTTACATCGCTTGATGCTGTTGTGTTTACGTGTCCGTAACTTAGGGGTTCGGCAAAAGAAACCGATAGAATAAGTACTAGTCTTACAAAGAATAAGTCCTGGCGTCGATATATTCGATTAAAGGCGGTGCTCCAGTATCGCCGCAGTAAAATTGCGGAAACAAATAAAATAATAAAAGAATATATATGTTGTGATTTGTTAGCCAGATGTAGACAGGACATTTAAATAATCGCATATACATACACACTCTCACAATCCTTTTATGCCTATCCCGTCTCACGCGTACATTCTCACTAACATCCGTATAAATACAGAACCTGTAAACTAGGAGACGGACTGACCTTCAGAAGAGAGAATATGTCATGCACGAGGTCAGTCTTGTCATCGCGAACGGCGGCGACAGATCTGACGGACCTAACTGAGAAGATTAACCGACTGAACCATTAATCGAACAATCGAGTTAAATATTAGTTAAAACAATGAGTTAAATATTTCACTAATGGAAAAAGACCCCAAAAAATAAATAAATAAAATAAAAACAAAAAAATATAAAGCAAAACTAGTGAGTGTGGCATAATGAGTCTTTGACTATATAAATCTGTTTCTACACGCAATTTCTCATCAAGAATCTTGCAAACCAAATACAGACACGGAATATATATTATATGTTCACAATTTAGCATTATTAACTAAAGGAATTTCAGAGCAGTATATAATACCTTTCGATTGCTATTTTCTCGACTATAGCCGCATGTCCTATAAACAGTTGCAGTGCCTTTCAAACTGACGGATTTCCCAGACAAGGATTCGTAACAGTAGAATTAGTTCTGCGAAATGGAAGAAATCCAGAGACAAAGGTACCTTTTATGTCTTGCACTTCATTCCCTACTACCACTCTGTTTTCCATTGATAGTGGCATTCCCGTCTTTTCAGAGATTCAGGATTTCACTGTGACCTTAGCAGAGTGGCTAACGATTGCTGTGCCTTGCCAAAGGGCAACACGTGATTTTGACCGTGGCTAACCTGTATATCGTATAGAAATTCTCCTATCTGCAAACTTGAGACCCGATGGATGAGAGTTAATATAACCACACTATACAGTATATAAAATGTACTCTAAAATGTACCTACAGTATACGATAATATATGATAGTCAGTATAGTATATTTAATATTGTGTATATAGTAAATAATACACTATATTCACTAAGTATACCTTTTTGTTCTTTTACTTGGTTCAGTCACTTGAGTGTGGTCATACTGCCTTTAGTAGAAATAATCGATCCCAGGACTTATTCATGTAACCCTAGTTCTTATTCTATCAACCTCTTTTGCCTAACCTCTAGGTTACGGGGACGTAAACACGACAATATCAGTTGTCAAGCGATAGTGGGAAACAAACACAGACACACAAATACACAAATACACACACACACACACACACACACATATATATATATGACGGGTTTCTTACAGTTTCCATAAACTAAATCTACTCACAACGCTTTGGTCAGCCCGAGGCTATAGCAGAAGACATTTGCCCAAGGTGCTACGCAATGGAACGGAACCCGAAATTATATGGTTGGGAAGCAAGCTTTTTACCACATATCCACTATATATATATATATATATATATATATATATATATATATATATACATATATGCGACGGGCTTCTTACAGTTTCCGTCTACCAAATCCACTCACAAGGCTTTGGTCGGCCAGAGGCTTTAGAAGAAGACACTTGCTCAAGGCGTCACGCATGGGACTGAACTCGGAACAATATGGTTGTGAAGCAAGCTTCTTACTACAAACCACTATTGTGAATATATTCACTGAAGACATTCTTTTAATTATTTCTTTATATTCCACTGCGTAGCCATTGCTTTTGCTTCGCTTACCTTGACATCAATCAATCAACTCACTCTACCTTTCATCATAGATTGGTTTGAAGAACTTCGAGAGGTTGAAAAGCCGTATGTCAGAATGAGAATCTTAACCACTCATATGAATTTCACTAATTATCTCCTTGTAATGATTATATCAATTACGAAATTATGATTCTTATAATTAAATAAAGTGTTCTAATGAAAGCCTAGAAATATCAACAACAGCATTGAAATTTTCAGCACACATAAGCACGTATATATGCAATCACGGATAAACTACACAGCTGCCAGGCCTGCTAGATATAGCAACATAATCTCCCTTAAAACGTAATACTCTCTTTGGAAACAAATGGCATACTGGACAACGTCATCTGAAATTTACAAAAGACAGAACGACAGCGGAGGAATTCTTTCATAATACACTAATACTAATATAGCGTAAGCTAAAATCTCATACAATGTCCGCCTATCTTTATTCGTGAATTCATAACATGTTGTTTCATTAGTTTTATACAGCAAATATTTTACATTTCTATATTTTAGAGATGAGGAATTATGTACATTATTTACATTCGACGGATATTTGTCGTCATCTTGTTTGTTGTTAACACGTTCGGATGGTATATCAGCCGAAACGTTGTGTTAACAACAAACAAGATGAGGACAAATATCTGTCAAATGTAAATAATGTAAATAATGTAGCAATTATTTTATTGGATTAAAAGTTTGAAAAATAGATAATTTTTTTTTAGCATATCACCTTGGAAGGCTTACAGATATATTTGGGCCTGTTAGTATCATCTGGATCGGAGCTGCTGAAGACGAAAATGATCAATACCATCATTGCAAGGATTATTATCAGCCATAACACGTAGCAACAAGGGACACTTTAAACGAAGATCTGGGTCGTTGTTTCTCATCTGTAAGAAAATAGTTAAATAATCTTTTATCACGGACAACTTAAAAATAAAAAAAATATCCACAAAAACCGAACACAATGTCATAAGATAAAAATATATGTTGCAATACATCCTCACAGAATATGCGGCAGATAGGTCAAAGAGCAGCCGCTTTATTACCTCTTTCTTTACTAACCACAAGGGGCTATACACAAAGAGGACAAACAAGGACAGACAAACGGATTAAGTCGATTACATCGACCCCAGTGCGTAAGTGGTACTTATTTAATCGACCCCGAAAGGATGAAAAGCAAAGTCGACCTCGGCGGAATTTGAACTCAGAACGTAGCGGAGGAAGAAATACCGCTTAGCATTTCGCCCGGCGTGATAATGTTTCTGCCAGCTCGCCGCCTTATAAACTTTATTACCATCAACAGCATGATTATAATTATCAGAAACTGGAAAATGTTAAGATTAAGAGAAAGAAAGAGAGAATTACAGAGAGTCACTCTTAGGAGAGAAGCACCACTGAAGAATTGATCTTCATTAATTAGTCTCTTGTAGTTTACATAAGAGGCCATCCCCAATCACATTTCCAGAGCCACAAATATTGAACGAACAGCATTAGATAACTTATCGATTTCATAGTAGTGTCACAGAGATTTGATTCTATCTGACATTAACGTGATCATTCTAACAATAGACAAGGTTGAATCTGCTTGAATGTCTGCAGTTGGCATCTCATACTGTTTCTGCAGTGTGTTATTCGTAAGCTGTTGTCTCTGACAATTCTCTCTTTCATGAGCTAAACTTGTTTAAACCGACTTGATTCAGTGATTATACTTCATTTTAATTGACGAAAAAGTTGCAACCATCGGTATGAAATATTGACTATGAAACTGAAAACTTAATTCCATACCGACGGATTCTGACGCCTCACGCATAAGGTTTTTTTTTATTATTTTACGCCCTGATAGGGTTAGACTTATCTGAGATTCGTAGAGAATCTGTAACATCTAGAAATTATTTTATAGTGTGCTACTTATTACGGAGTTAAAACTACGCTAAGAAAACTATTATGCAGTCACTAAATGAAGTGGAAAGACAACAGGAGCTGCTCCCCACTGGTAAAAATTACAAAAACAGTATTTGTTGGTGAATGCAAACGATCTGCTTCAACGTGGTTGTGGATCAGGAGGTGCGATCTCTAGTATAAGCAGTGCTCTCAGAGTGTTTGTGCTGGCACACATACAAGCCAGGAATTAATCAATCACACATGGGTCTCCTGCATGAGGGTGTGTCATGCTGAAAGACTCGAAATAGCTAATGGCCCCAGCAAGTGTCCCTGATGATGTGTCCATGTCCATCAGAGGATTTTGTATGAAAAGAGACTGTACCTTCAAAGATACTGCAGCTGATGTATAGAAAGACGAAGGTGGCTGGGATTCATTCACAATAGAAACCTCCGCTATCTGTAAATAAACACTGTTGGAAACTAAAGAATACATATGGCATCAGTCATAGATGGAGCTGAAACCCTGCATTCTTTTTAGATACATTATTAAGCCTATGACTAGTTATTAAAAGTATAAATCAAGCGTTAAATATGAAAGTAGACAGAGAAAAGTTTTTCATGTAAAATCACTCTCCACAGCTAGTATTTCTGTAAGAATATTCTATGTGGAGTAGAACCTAAAGTTCAGTTAGCGATGATTTTGCTTCACGTTAAAGAAAACGGTACGCCTTTCACAGATCTGTATAATTTCGAAAAAAACTATTGACCATTTCTTTTCTCTCAGCGGCGTTTAAAGAACATATCTAAAGGGGCCCATTGAAAAACATAGTAGTTTCGAAAATTCTGTCATCGAATAGAAGTTTGGATAGCCGAAGGTACAGAATAACGTTATAATATTATAACATCGATGGCTGCCGTTAAATTGGCAGCCATCGAATTCCGAAATTTTGGGAACTGCACTTAAGGCTAAAAGAGTAAAACAAACACAAATACGCACAGTTCAGTACTATGTAAAGATTAACTTCACTGTGACTTGAGTTTTGCTTAGTCTTTTTCAATAAACCAATAGGCGAATCCTGAAGTCTTATTCAACTTGATTTTCACAATGAATTTGACTCGAACATAAATTCATTCTGTCAGTACGTTTCCTTCTTATTCTGAAAGTTGTTTAGAAAGTACAGCGTTAACATGGACACAAGCACACACACATCTGCTGCGTTACGGGTTACTTTGATAACATCATATTAGCATAAAGTTTTGGATATATTGATTTGTGGGTTTTTTTTCTGTCTCTAAATATGCTGGGACAATACAAAGAATCATCTGTTATATATGATGTAACCATCAATTAAAAGTATGATTTTCGACATTCTTGCTCATGTTCAAACGTACATAATTGCATGGATACATACATACATGCATACATATATACATACATACATATATGCATACATACATGCAGCATACATACATACATGAATTAAATAGATCAATTCATGCATACAAGAGTTGATAGCATTGATTGCATGGTAATGTTGGTGAAGGAGGATGTTGATATTGAAAATCCTCACCTATTCTTCCTTATATCGTCTGCAGGGTATATATATATATATATATATATATATATATACGACGAGCTTCTTTCAGTTTCCGTCTACCAAATCCACTCACAA
>NC_043013.1:32039201-32044201 GCF_006345805.1 Octopus sinensis | reverse complement strand
AAGATGCCACGCAGTGGAACTGAACCTGGAAACATGTGGTTAGGAAGCAAGCTTCTTACCACACATCCACTACTGCACCTCTATGTATGAGAACACTCTAAAGGATAATTGGGAAGCGTGAAGCGAAACCGCAGCTTGAAGATCTAAATGAGCGTTTTTTTTTGTGTATAAGAAACAGTTGTTATTTTATCTTGTAGAGCGTGTGTAACATGGTGCTCTTGTCAACTATTAAATCGCCCTATTAACATTTGAGATTTATTTTGAGATCGATTTTCATTGATGAAGTTGATGTTTGGCGTAAGGTGAGATGTATTCGTAGCGAGTTGATGATACTAGAGTGACGAGATATAAAGAGAAGGCAGTGGCAACACCTGCATAAAACCATGTATTCTTCTATGTGTTTGAAGAGTCTTTAGAATTCAAGGGATGTAACTTAATATTTTGAGTGCACCAATGTTGACAAACTTTCTCATCGGAAAATGAGCCGTTGCAGTAAAAAATTCTGATAAAAGGATTTGAGGTTGGAGATAAATGTCCGATGTAATTCATATACAGGGTGTCCTCAAACAATCGAATGTCCTAGTGATTGACAAATACATCTTAGCCAATTAGAAACATAAAAAATATTGCTCAATTAACCTTTGAGGGCATCAAAACCTATTTTACCGTACCTCTGTGACCTACTCACTGAGGTTACAGACGTGCGTCGAAAATGTTGATATCTCAACAAATAGATGTAAAGTCAACAGTTTTTAAAAAAAATTTATATTCAAATACCTAAAATAAATCTTCTACTATGTAATTACTAGACAAGTACAACTCCACAATAAAACACTACTTATAACGAATATCTGAAAAAGAACTTCATGCTTTGAGATCGACGCAAGTAGGCCTCCAGTAATCTGGTTTTGCAAAATTGATATTGATTGTCATTCAGTTGGTAATCATGATGACGACAATCGCTATCACATTTAAAATATTGGATTCGAAGCCGAAAATCAGTTGTTATCAAATTCAGGGAATTGACTTTTCACAGAAATGGAAGGCTATAGAATGTTGCGGGAAGAAAGGGCGGTGAGCTGGCAGAAACGTTAGCGCTCCAGGCGAAATGCTTTGCGGTATTTCGTCTGTCGTTACGTTCTGAGTTCAAATTCCGCCGAGGTCGACTTTGCCTTTCATCCTTTCGGGGTCGATAAATAGAGTACCAGTTTCGCACTGGTGTCGATGTAATCGACTTAATCCCTTTGTTTGTCCCCTCTATGTTTAGCCCCTTGTGGGCAATAAAGAAATATATAGAATGTTGCAGGAAGAGAGAAAATGCCTTTTGAATGGGAAAATATTTTGAATCCCGATTAAGGGTCGACAGAACGTCAGAAGCATTTGCTTTCGTTGGAGTTATCGGATTCGTGCTTTCCACCTGTGTCTACCTAATTCTGAGACAAGTGAAGTGGAGACGAATATGTCAGAAGTAGTTTCCTAGAGCGTGATTTGGAAGCAGATTAAACAGTAAAAGTATAAATTTTTATTCACCGAGAGTGCTACTTACAGAGCCATCTAGTTTTACAAAAGACACTTGAAGGAGACAAGTGAAGTGGGAAATGATTTCAACAAAGAGATAAAACATTATTTTCGATACTTGTCATTAACTTATCGATTTGTTTACATTAACATGAATAAAACTTTTACAGCAAAGGAGAATAGTAGCTGCTATTGTTTAGTCCACGCCAAGCGTAAGTAAAGTTGTGCAGCTAAGTTTTTAGGGTTGTTGGGATCGGATCATTAGGTCGAGTGTTCGATTCAGGCATGAATATTTGAAATTTTGTTGTCAGCATTGCAGTTTCAATTCTTAGTGGATTCCCCACTTCATTTGCGTGTGTAATTTTTGAAACTAGATTTCTCTGTGAGTACTTTACTTGCAACGCCACTCCCTATTTACTTGAAAACTACTAAATATTTGTCCCCATTTTCTTTGTCTCTTAATCACCTACACTCAATATCTTGGAACAAGGCAGTCCATTTCACGCTGTTCCTCTCCACTCAACTGGGTATTAATTCTAGAAGCAAATGGAAGTTACTCCTTCAACGTATTTGGGACACGTTCAAGTGGGAGTTTTGTGCTCTCAGTAAAAAAACTCCCAGAAATTTAGTTAAGCTCCAGTGTCGGGACCATCTCAGCTTGAGGCGGACTAAGAAGGTTAGTTCTGAATGAACCGATCGGTTAGCAAAAATATTCAACCATATCCATTCCTTCTTTTGCCAGTGTAAATTAAACAAATTACCAGTTTCTTTAACATATTTAAAGACGTAACGTGTGGTTTCAGAACAATTAAGCTGCTATTTTCTGTGCGTAGAATAACCATTTAGAAACCTTATTTGTAATTAACCTCAAATGAAGCAAAGCAAAAATTCGAACTCAAATCACAGAAGAAAAATAAATGACGTATGCAATTTTGCCCAATACACAACAGTTCCTTCCACGTTTGCACTTTTATACGAACAAATGAAATTAGCACAAACCCATCTCTGATATTTCGATATTTAACATAAATCAAATATGATTTGACACCCATGTCATGTGTGTTTTCGTACTCCTGTTTATAATAAAACATGGAGCGTCAATCATTATCTTTCTACACCTTACTAAATTTATTGAGCGTGAAGCTTAATTAATTCTAATGTAAGATTTAAGATTCCACAACCATTAATTATTTTGAAACTGATACTGAATCTGGCGAATATCATTGAAATACCTAAAACCGCAATATTCATAATTAGTGAAGCGGACGTTCATAAAATGCATTGAAATATTTTACAAGTGAAAAATTTAGGGTGAATTATTATTCACTGAGGAATAATGAGAATATAATATAAATGGTTTCTTCTATAAAATATCTTAGTAATTAAATGAATTGAAAATGGTTTTCTCGTTACACAAATCTCAGTCAATGCTTCAACAAGTATTCAGAAATATCTGCTTTTATTGCATGTTGATGTCCAAATATTTCAAATAAGAAGAATGAAGAAGATAATGTTTCACATTGGAATTTAGACAGAAGATCCGTATTTAATCTGATGCTGTGTATTATATTTGGCAGTTTCACATAAAAGATTTACTTTTATAAAAACTGGTTACATGTTTCATTCGTGATACCAATAAAAGACTGGCGTATTAAATTTATAACCACAAAGGACCATAAAAAACATTAAACAACTAGATAAAAACTTAAAAACTGACGAGGTACTTGTTTAATTCCAGATGTGTTTGGAATGAGCTGACCAATAATAAGAGGCTTTGCATTTGTAATCATCTTGTTTAAATTCCAGATATATATCTAGCATCATATGGTTTAGCTTGTACTTTCTTGTTCGAGACGCTAAGGAAAGTGTTGTTGCTATTTTCAGCCGATCGAGTAACCTGACAGGATTTGAATTTTGAGGAATGTAACTAAATACACTCAGCTATTTAGTTCTTAGTTCTCGTGAAATATCTAACAAAACTCTGTATTACAAAATATCGTAAATTGACTGAGGCTAACTAGCCATAACAAACGTAAAACGGTTTAGAAAAACATTCAAATAAGATCAGTCTCTGATAAAGATAGGAATTGAATATTTAATTGCAATTATGTATACGATTTTAAGCCATTTAGCTGCATCATTTCATTCAATTAGAATGAAATGATTATTATATTAAAATTAACGCACAGACACTCAGCATCTTGTAGTAAGAAATTCATTTTAGATGATCTGTATTCCTTTCTCTGAACCAAAGAACTTCGCCCCCCTCCCCCCACCAACACACAAGCACACGTAAGAGAGATAATTTGAATGAATGATTACATGCTGCAAGCACAATTAAGTTGTGGTTTTAGGTAATTTCTCATTGAAGCCAACATACTTACTACCGGTTATAGGATGAAAATTGAGTGACTGTATGGTAAGAAACTTACTTGCTAATCATATGTACGTGGGATCAGTCCCAGTGTGTGACATTTTGGGTAGGAGTCTTTTACTATAGCCCCAGGATAAACAAAGACTTTTAGTTGATTTGGTAGACAGAAATTGAAAGAAGCCCATCATATATATATATATATATATATATATATATATATGTATATGTGTGTGTGTGTTTGTGTGTGTGTGCGTGTGCGCCTTTGTGTCAGTTTTTGTTCCCCATTACTACTTGACAGCTGGTTTCGGTGTGTTTACGCCCCCATAACTTAGCTATTCGGGAGAAAAAAACCCGATAGAATAAGTACTAGGTTTTAAAAAAGTCATGGGGTAGATTTATTCGACTAAAACTCTACTAGGCTGTATTCCAGCATCGACAAACACACACACACACACACACACGTGTGTTGTGATGAGATAATCTGTCGACTGAAACAAAATCAAGTATGAAAGAATAAAAGAATATATAATACGTACAAATTTGTCTACGTGTGAGTGCGAGTGGGTTGTGTGTAAGTGAATGCTCAGCAAAGGAAAATATCGCCCCTAACTGGTAGGAAGAAGAGTCGAAAATGAAAGAGAGAGACATAGAAAGGAAATTATGAAATAGCTGAGTGTAAAGTACTTGGAATTGGCTATAAATCTGAGATGATGGTTGGGGAAACGAATAATAATACATTTGGCTAATACACAAGGTCTGGCTGACAGATGTGAATATGATATATCTAGTGTAAAAGGGACGGGATCAACATAGTTACGCCCAACGAACATTATCAGGTAATTAGCGAGTAAATTAAACATTTACGGTTATTCAATATTCAACATTAATTCCTTGTGTTACGAAAGGCGATGCAGCGAATGTTCAGTGAAACGTAAAACAGGACAATTATAGATTAAAGACAGAATAAATCAGATTTACCGTAACATAACATATGTAAATACGCACATATTCAAATTCCCATGCATATTTATGAATAAATAAAAGGAGTCACACTCATTCCACATGCTGGATGAGATAATCTATCGACACTAACTTATACACACATATA
>NC_043013.1:31971701-32034201 GCF_006345805.1 Octopus sinensis | reverse complement strand
TTAAAGCATTGCGCTTTTAAAGCATTGCGCTTTCCGGAGGTTCAAATAGTTTTCATCCTTCCGGGATTGATAAAATGTATATTAATTGAGTATTGGAGTCGATGTAATATACTTTGCCCTCCTGATACATTGATGTTCTTGAGCCTAAATTTGAAACACTCCAAGTTGGTTTACTGTTTTTCGTTGCACTTCTCATAACAATGATTTCGGAATGGAGTACAAACACTGAGACCGTAGCACTTCAGCCTGGTAACTTCATTCGGTCTTCTCTCACCGCACCAGGTCATAAATCAGGAAATTTAAGAAGTGATTGATTTTGTTTAGATATTTAAAGGTTTTCTTTTTGATAAAGCAACAGCTAACACGTTCGTGAAATTCACATTTCCTCTTGTCTAAGAAATAGCAAATCTAGCACAGTTTAGAGGGCTCACATGATTCTGGGTCCTGTATCATATATATATATATATATATAATATATATATATATATGTGTGTGTGTGTGTGTGTTGTGTGTGTGTAGAGTGTGTGTGTATGAAGGAGAAAAATATTTTCTGATATCAACGATTAAATGTTTCAATTGGGAATACTATTTTATTCCACTTACCATGTAATTTGCACTTCTCTATTACAATCAAGACGAGAGACAAATAATAAAATGTTCTCGTTTTAATACCTTAATTCCATTCATTAGACCCGACCCAGTATTAGTTTCATTTTATGAATGCCATTAGATTATTAGTACTTATTAAAGTAGTACAAGCAAGAACAGTTCGTCTGTTTATTGGACTCACCTGAGTTATCTGTGTCACACGGTTGACAACCCCCCCAAAAAAACAAACAAACAAACAAACAAAGAAAACGAGGACGTGACACGTACTTCAATCACCAAACCACTCGTTTGGAAAGAAATATTCAACACACCTAAATTCCATTCTAATTTTTTTATCGTTAAATACTTGGACAATAAAAATGTGATCTTCAGTGGATGGCTCACAGATGCAAATGTCTCCGGTATAATCGTCCTCCTAAACTGATTACCATCCGGGGAATAAATCGCAAATCCAGTTTGGTATCTTTCGACTGCGAACGAGTAAAGGTAAACAGAGTTACATTCTGCACCTCAGCATTTCATCGAGAACTACTTCATTTTTTTCAGATAACGTTTAATTCATTATTCTTCTCCATTGTAAGTCTCATCAATTATCTGCATTCTTACAAGATCATCATTTTTAGAGTTTTACTTTGAATTCACTTGTATATTTCTTCTGCACTATAACGCAGAATATCTTGCTCCACTAAACTGTACTAGATTTGATATTCGTTAGACAAGAAGAAATATGTATTTCACGTACGTGTTAGCTTCTTCTTTAAATATCTTAAAAAAAGACTCCGCCGGTTACGACGACGAGGGTCTCAGCTGATACGATCAACGGAACAGCTTGCTCGTGAAATTAACGTGCAAATGGCTGAGCATTCCACAGACACGTGTACCCTTAACGTAGTTCTCGGGGATAATCAGCGTGACACAGAGAGTGACAAGGGTGACACTTTGAAATACAAGTACAACTCATTTTTGCCAGCTGAGTGGACTGGAGCAACGTGAAATAAAGTGTCTTGCTCAAGGACACAACGCGTCGCCGGGAATCGAACTCACAACCTTACGATCATGAGCCGAATGCCCTAACCACTAAGCCACGCGCCCTCACCTTTAAATATCTAAACAAAGTCAATTTCCCGATTTATGACCTGGTGCGATGTGAGAAAACCGAATGAAGTTACCAGGCTGAAGTGCGACGTTCTCGGTGCTGGTGAAACGAAAAACAGAAAGCCAGCCTGGAGTGTTTCAAATTTTGGCTCAAGGACATCAATGTATGAGGAGGGCGAAAGTATATTACATCGACCCGAAATTCTCAATTAATAGACGTTTTATCAGCTCTGGAAGGACGAAAACAATATCAATTCAGAACTAATACCGCTAAGCAATTTGCCCGGCGAGCTGAACGATTCTGCCAGCTCTTCGTCTTACGAAGGTTACTAGTATACTTTCCATAATAGGTACAAGACTTGAAATGGTAGGGATGGGGACTAATCGATTTCATCGGCCCCAGTACTTGACTGGTTATTATATCGACCCGAAATTATGAAAGGGTCGATATAATCGACTTAATCCGTTTGTCTGTCCTTGTTTATCCTCTCTGTGTTTAGCCCCCTGTGGGTAGTAAAGAAATAGAAATTGGTACCTATTTTATCGACTCACGAAATGGTGAAAAGCAGAGACGACCTCGGAAAGCTATTAATATAAAATAATAATAATAATAATAATAATAATAATATAATAATAATAATAATATAATAATAATAATAATAATAATAAATAAATAAATAAGTAAGATATCAACAAATTGGCTGAGTTTCCATGATCGTTTGCTGCAAGCTTAATATCAGATGCGAACACTTTTCCGACTTGTTTAACTCAAAACATCTGTTGGGATTTTAGTATTTTTATATCACAGACACGACTGTTTCATGTAACTGATTTACACCACAATCACCTGAACTAACTGGGATCTATGATATTCCGCATGGACGACATACGAAAATAAAATCGATTATTCATCTAGTTATCCGAAACATTTCTCAAACCGAACATTTAACCCTGTTCTAAACATCAGTATATTAGGATTCTTGATTACATAGTTTGGTTGCATATTCTGAGAGCATCGTAACGTACTGTCTGTAAAATCTGTTATTATTGATATAATTAGACCGTGTATACGAATATAAACGTGTTCTGCCTCTAATTCATCGCATACAGACTTAATTACTTCTGGATGATTAAAGAATGTTCACATACTCCGATGAATACTGCATGTTCTCTTATACAATATCTTTTCAAGCCAGATAATGTGGTGTATAACTACATGCCTGAATACATATTTCCAACATTCAAGCTTTAAACAGCTACAAGTACTTCTATTGGCTATTAAGTTGAAATAATCTAATTTTCAGTCCATCCCATTGTGCAGAAATTAAATATTGAGAGCAGTGATTAGTACCAATGATTTTAGTAGAGAGGAAAATTTAATGCAGAGGTAAAGGTTAATCTAAATTTAATTATTTAATTGTCCGGAAATTTCTTTGGTTGAATAGTTTATTGGACAATTCCATCGAAAGATTAAAAACAATAAACCTTCTCATTCGTTATTCGAAATGGATTTTACTCCGTACTATCTAAATGCGCTGTTTATATAGTTATAATCAAACTTCAAAGTGAATATTGAAAAGGAAACCACACATAGCAATAAATATGCAATGATTGAGTGGACCCATGACGAAGATCGTTCCACTTCTAACCATCCAATCTTTTCGTTTCACGCATCCAATCTCGAAGAGCATATTATTTAATTCAATTCAAACATCAACATTTTTTTGTAGACAACAAGGAGTCATCTGAATCAAACTAAGCGAATATTTCCAGAATGTTGAGCGACCACATAAAGGATTTTTGCAATGGTATCGAATGAAATAGTAATAATCAGAGTAAAACAAATTTCAGCTGTATTTTGTACTGGATATTTCATTTAAGATCAACGTCAACATCGGTTATAGCATGTTTTGCAGTCTTTTACTCTTTACTCGATAAAGAAAGAACAGTTTAGATTTGTATCAAATCAAATAAAATTATTATATTTCCTTTATCGTAAAATGAATTAGAGTGTATCGTTATAATTAATGGAGAGCAAATCTTCTGATTATAACATGATGTATTTATCTCACGAAATACATTAGATACTACCAGCAGGAAAGCTGGCACAAATACTACAATTAAAGTCTAAAATAATAATAAATGTGCCCTTTTAAAGCCTAGCCAGGTTCATGGGTCCGGTTTCTATGGCGTATGTGTTCCCCAGCAGGACGGGACGCCAGTCCATCGCAGTGTTACTCATTTTTGCCAGCTGAGTGGACTGGAGCAACGTGAAATCAAGTGTTTTGCTCAAGAACACAACGTGACGCCCAGTCTAGGAATCGAAAACACAATCTTACGAAAATGGTGCTGACATGCGCCTCGACTAATTACAGTTTAACTTCTATAAAATTTCTTGTTTGTACAAAATTATGATTTTCTCTTATTCTTCTATCCGTTTCAGCCTTAAGGCTGTGGCCATACTGGAGCACCACCAGTGTAATCGCCTTTTCAGTAGCTACTCTCATGGAATTTACTTTTGGTGAAGGACAGAGTTGCATATGAATATATATTTTTCTTAACACAAAGTATAATTAACTAATTTCTCAGTTATATAACTCATTTTATAATTTCATTGTCAATTAATTCCTCACCGCCACCACCACCACCACACCACCACCACCACCACCAAAACCACCACAACCACCACCACCACCACCACTACGGCCACCACCACTACCCGCGCCTTAGCTATGATTATTCTCTTTCACTGCTTGTGTAGAGTGATTCTTTACAATTTATCTGCCACAAATCCTAGTGTGTGCACTATTACTGCACACACATACTATATATGTATGGGTGTGTGTATGTATATATGTATATATATGTGTATATACATATATGAATATATGTGTATATATATGTGTGTATATATATGTATATATATATATATATATTTATGTATATATATGTATATTTATATGTATGTATATATATGTATGTATATATGTGTATATATCTATGATATATATATGTATATATATGTATGCATAATATGTATATATATATATATATATTATATATATATATTTATGTATATATATGTATATTTATATGTATGTATATATATGTATGTATATATGTGTATATATCTATGATATATATATGTATATATATATATATGTATATATGTATATATATATATATATATATATTAGTATATATATATATATATACACGCACATTTAGAGGGAGAGAGGGACTGTGTTAGTACGTATGTAATGCCTTAACACTCGATCAATATCCCTTCCATATAACCAACTCCTTCATCATTTCTTTTAATTTAATCATTCGCTTTCTAAAATTCGCTCCGATACAACTACTTGTATATCGGGCAAATGAAACTTGTCTGACAGGTTCAACGAATCTTGCGTGTGACCTAAACTTTTCTTCTGTTGTATTCCATTTCTGTCCTGTGCATCACTTCAGCAAGCATCTCTTTGTGGTCGTTTTGGCCTTAGAGCGATTTTGAAGGGTCTCTTCTCTGTCCGCAACTAGGAATAAATTGGCGTCTTTCAAATTTCACACCTTACGGAGTCAACAGCTACACGCTCATTCTGTAACACGCAAAACGCTTCACAAACGCATGCCATATATATACAGATCTACACAAACATTCAGACGAAAGCGTATGCAACTAAATACACACTCACACTGAACATCAACCTAACGTCAAGTGACATGAGCACACAAACTATCACTCACATCACCATCCATAGCACTCCCATATTTATTCCATAAGCACACATCCATTACGATGCGCAAGTATTACCATCAACTGGTCTCAGACCACTTGAAAGATATACAAATTAATATATTAGACACTTACATACAAACCCTATATATATATATATATATATATATATATATATACATGCGTGTGTGTGTGAGTATATAAATATATATATATACATGCGTGTGTGTGTGAGTATATATATATATATGTATATATATATATCACTGTGATCACTGTGACCGACCAGGCTATCGGATGTTGCTACACATCGCTGGTAACAATGCGCTTCGCATTGTTTTAGCCTTCAAATGACGCCACCAAAAGGCTAACAGAAAAAAGAGTGAGAGACAGTTGTGGCGAAAGAGTTCACCAGGGATCGCCACCACTCCCTGGCGAAGCCTCGTCGAGCTTTAGGTGTTTTCACTCAATAAACACTCACAACGCCCAGTCTGGGAATCGAAACGGCGATCCGTTGCCCTAACCATTGTGCCTCCACCCCATATATATATATAAATTTTAATAATAATAATAATAAAGAGTATGAAGACTTGTACATCCACAAAATTTATATTATAATTATATACGACATATAATAACCTACACCTGTTTCCGTGCAGCGAGAGATAATACGGCATCCGCCCTGATAATATATCCCTCCAAACTCACTTAAAAACAGCTTCGTTGAATGTTATACTGTAAAAGAGGATTAAAGTCGTATCAACTAAATGTGAACAAGGGTGTCAAGACACCTAGTTTGCTACAATGCTGTTATAAAGCACATAACACATATTCAAATAGGGACTCCAATCGCTCAGAACACCGAACCGAGAATTCCTTAAACTTACTGGTCAGTTTCGGCTATTTTCGTAGTCATCGTCAGTAAGAAATTCTCTTCCTTACCATCATGCTTTCATGGCTTCAGTCCGATTAGGTAGCATTGTAGCTAACTGTCTTCTACTCTAGTACTGGGCCGACCAAGCCTGGTGAGTGAATTTTGTGGTAGTCATAAAGATGGAAACTGAAACTCCTCGTCTATATACATATATACATACATACATACATACACATATATATATATATATATGTATTTCGAGTCGCGTCGCGTATCATACATAGAAACCAACCGGAAAGTATCACCGGTCACCTAATAAAGCAGTAGCACGATACATAAGTAGTGACTTCGTAACTGACTTTGAACACATCGTATTCTACTGTATTTTAGCGCAATGCGTTTTTTCTGGTCCAATTGTAGCACATTTTCATGTGTATTTGTTTGTGCGTGTGTATGTGAGTGTGTAAGTGAGAATATGTAGGTGGTGTTTTAGTGTGAGTGCCTTTGTGTTTGTCAGTGTGTATATATATAAGCGCATATTTTAGCACATTTATATGTGTATTTGTTTGTGCGTGTGTATGTGAGTGTGTACGTGAGAATATGTATGAGGTGTTTTAGTGTGAGTGCCTTTGTGTTTGTCAGTGTGTATATATATATATATATATATAAGCGCATATTTTAGTAGATGACATTATAAAGGTGTCATAATACTTTCCCCATAAGAAACTGATGCGGCAGTGTCTAGAGAGAGAGACAGAAACGCGAATCACCTGCGCAATAGGCCGATTGGTTGGAAGACATTTTTTTAATTATTCGATGTACTTTTCGTCACAC
The DNA here is from genome assembly GCF_006345805.1 of Octopus sinensis. NCBI lineage: Eukaryota > Metazoa > Mollusca > Cephalopoda > Octopoda > Octopodidae > Octopus > Octopus sinensis. The sequence goes on along the minus strand of NC_043013.1, from coordinate 32,027,056 downwards.
TTATTCTTGTCTTGTTGGAAGGTGTTTCGGTGCGTTAAGATGTACAAATATATTTTTGACAACGTGTGAATTAATTTGACAACATTGTTATTAAAGAAATCATTCTATGCTCAAGTTGGAGGAATTTCCAATTGCCAATTGCAGCCTCACAATATTAAATATGAACTAATGATAAAATTGTATCTGCTTATTAGTGTCTCAAAGATAAAGAAAATGCATTAATTATCCTAATACTCTCTTAACGAGGGTCAACTTTAGTAGAAATTACATGAAACGTAACAAAAAGTAAATTTAAACATATTAAAGCATGAACAATTGCAAATGAAAAATTAAGTTTTAATTACTATACTTATCGATTAGGAACATCACACGGAAAAGAAGTTATTAAAACATGATATGTGACAGTGTAAGCGTGTAGGCTACATATATACATACACAAACACACACACAATCACATATAGTTAGATACAAACATACACACACATACATAGATGTATACATATATATATATACATGAATAACTAAATACGTGTGGGTTTCTATCTCCTTCACTCTCTCTTTCTCCTTCCCCTCTCCCTTTATATACAGGGTGTTTCAAAATATTTGATATTTCAAAATCTAATAACTTTGCCAGTTCTTGTTCAAATGGCTTCAAATTTTAACAGCATGTGTAGAAACAGGTCAAAATATTTTATGTTTAATGTTTGATATCTTTATCATTTCAGGTATAGAAATGGCATTCACCAGAACACAAAATGCGTTTTGTGTTGGAGTATGCTCGAACACAGTTGAACAAGACTGCAGCGTGCGTTTGTGAGAGAGTTCTCTTAAAAAGTCACCAACGGCAATGATGATTTGGACGTGGCTCAAAAAATTCGAAGAAGAAGGCTGTTTGTGCAGGGCAAAAAGATCTGAACAGTCGCAAAAGATCTGGACAGTCGAGCAGGTTCGCCCAAAAGCTCTTGTGAAGCCCCAAGAAGTCGATAAGAAGAACCCAGATTCCCCCAGCGACACTTTGGCACGTCCTGAGGAAATGCTTGCTAATGAAAACATACAAGCTGTAGATCATTCAGGCCATGACGGCAGATGACAGGGGAAAGCGCAAACATGGAGCTATGTGAAGGGCCTGGTCTATGTCCCCACCTCTTCCTGCAAACCTAGAGGAACTCGAGCAGGGAATCACTACCGCACTGCAGACTGTTACCCAAGACATTCTGCAGCGTGTTTGGGAGGCGCTGGATTACCTATCAACCAAAATTCAAACCTATCAACCAAAATACATATATAAATACGTGTGTGTGAGTATGTATGTATATATATATATATATATATATATATATATATATATACATAACGTAAATACGCAAAATATTACACACACACACACACACACATATATTATGTACTCAGACGTGCACACATATATATATATATATATATAAGAATGTATGTATGTATGTATGTTTGCATGCATTTATGCATGTATTTATGTACGTCAGTATTTAATACCTTCCAAAAATTCTTGCCAATAGAGAAAGCACCGGTTCTTAACCTAAATCCAAGCTCCTTCCTTGGAATTTCAACATGAGCAACAGGATAAATTTGTATGGATGTATATATGTATTTATGTATTTATGGATATAACTTGAACGAACTGCCGAATTCATATCCTATTATGTTTTCTCGATCACCTTCTCACGCTTGTTTTACGACCTCTCCACCCCCACACATGAGTTTTGTTAATCACGCTAAAATTTAACCTTCTGAAAAAAAAACAATGTAGAAACTATTTCTCCATTTTCTTTGTATTAGTAAACCTTGAAAATACACAAATGTCGACGGAAAATAATCAACCATTATTTTCTATATTGATTATTGAATTTAAAGTTTGCAATGATTAATCAAGAATCCCCGGTTATATTATATTAACGTATACAAGATGTCTATTACGATTTCCATAATATTTGCGAAATAACGAGTGTTGAATGATATTCGTAGGAAATATAATGAAACAATAAAACTCAGCAAAAATTTCAGAACAAGAGTTATAATTGTTTTTGTGTAATAAATTTAATCTTTTTGATTGAGAATAATTAGAATTGATTCCTCGATTGAAATTACGATTTGTTTCACCTGTTGAAAAAGATTAACAGCAACAAAAAAGAAAACAAGCATCATAGCAATATAATTCGATTGTAGAAAACATTCATGATTAAGTCGTATTGTGTTGTAATATAGTTCCTATGACTACCTGACAATAAGATTTTTACTGAATTGTATATCTGTATACATTATATATATATATATATATATATATATATATATATATATATATATATATATATATATATATATATATATATATATATGTATATATATACACACACACATATGTGTTTTTTTTATATGTCTTAGCCCTCCCAACCACTCAGACCCTCTGTAGAAGCCTAGAGGCACATTCAATATCCAAGCCTTGCCTGCTCATCCCTACATAACACTGAAGAGATGGAGATAACCTGAAAGATTCCGTATCCTCTTGGTAGAAACGGCCGTAAGGAACCCAAAACCTACTGACAATCTACTCATTTGCTCATTTACTCAATTAATCACCTGTTCCTATATGATTACATGCTTCCACACCCTTGTTCTTGCAATTATCAACTCTTTCTATTTGATATTCTGTACTACCAATAAATATGTATGTATTCATCTAATACAGTGGACTAAATACACTTACTAGAATGTTTACCGGCTGATGTCTGTCGACTTTGTATCATCTCCATTATCTTATATGCCGTATAAATCAAGCGTAAAGCCCTTTTTACCCCCGCCCATATATAACACTCATTTGCGAGATTGCGGCGCAATAGATAGCACACGGGTATGAATAATTGTCCACATTACCAGCTGTATATTTGTTGTGTGGACGCCCCAAGAAGATAAGTAGGCTAGTCCAATATGTATAAATAGTGGACTTGATTGCTAGTCAAAGAAGCGTCGAGTAGAGCGAACCGGAGCCATCGGTGGTCTAGAGGTCGAGTTCTGTTGAGTCAAGTCGTCGGAAGTGAGATATCGGTAGTTGAGTAGAGGTACGTCATTGGCGAAGGTACGCCATCCGAACGTGCGATATAACAACTTTGGATAGGTGCTATCCCTTAGTTGGTTTCTCAACCTCTAACTCACACAGATATATATATATATATATATATATATATATATATATATAAATTGTAGAATTGCATTATAATGAGGCGTTAACTAAGGCTGGATACAACCAAAAGATTACATTCGTTGATAGGGGGAACTCACGTATTTCTAATAATGAAGTTATCAGTAATCACGTAAGCAGCAATACAGACCAAGCCCGAAATAAAAGTAGAATTAAATTAATGGTAAACGCTAATCTAGTGCACAGGCCCAACAATTCAAATAGAAGCATTGACCAGAACATAGGTAACTCGGATAATATTGAAGTAGATAAACCTAAGATGCACACAAATAAAAATAAAAATAATGGTAATAAATACAATAACTCCGGTGAGATGAATAGTAGTAATTCTACGAACCCTAAATTTAATAAAAAAGATATATTATGGCTGAATATTCCTTTCAACTGTGCGATACAATCGGATATACAGAACAAATTCAAAGTAATTCTGGAAAAAAATTTCCCTATCTCTCATAGATATCATAGAATTATATCTAGGAAAACAGTTAGGATTTCTTATTCAACCCTCCCAAATATGTCCACTTTAATAGCTAAGATTAATAATAAAAACATTAAACTAGCCAGGAAAGATAGAAATAAAAATAATATATCAGCATGAATACCAATAGCAATTATAATAATACTACCAACAATAAAAACAGCAATAGTAACTATCAAAACATAGGTGAAATTAGTAACCACAGAATGACTAATAACATTAACATTAATAGTAATAATAACAATGCCGATATTAATAGAAGTAATAATGTTAATAATAGAAATAATAGATAAAGGCTAATGGAGAAAATAAGGAGAATGAAAATATCATTATATTTATAAAAACAATATGCAGTCGGATAAAAAGACTAACAATAATAGTAACATTACCAATAATATAAGAAATCATGGTAGGACTTTAGACCTAAATGATGAAGCTGAAGGATCAATAAATAATAGCAATACTTTAGATATCAGCACCAACTATAGAAATGATAATCAAAATAATAGGAACCTAAGACATCTACCCAATAATAATCCAAAGCCTGAAGTTGTTCCTCCTGTGTGTAAGTGTAGAATAAAATCAAAATGCCCGGCACCTGGTCTATGTGGGGAAAATATGTAATCTATAAATGTACCATATCCACGGAGAATAACAAATATCTTTACATTGGATGTACAATTAATTTTCTAGCCACAGTTAGAAATCACATCTCGTCTTTTAAATTACGTCATAAAGCTGGTACCACCACACTTTCAAACAAAATCTGGGAACTCAAAAATAATAATAAAAATTATAACCTTATTGGGAAATAGTTAGGAGGGCAATTCCGTATAAAAATAGTAGGGTTGGTTGCCAACTATGCTCCATGGAGACGTATGAAATTCTAAAGCATAGAAAACATAGAAACTTATTGAAAACCATATCGAACTAGGTCAAGTTTGTGTCCACGCTAAATTGAAGACTTAAAATATTTTAAATGATTAGAATATTCGTAACTAGATAGATAGATATAACTTGATTTCTACTAGTATAGCACTGCTTTAAGTAGATAACTAAGAGTTCTCACACTACAGTTATCTTTTTCTTTATATCTGCATCAGTTTTTTGAGAACAGGGAAATGAATAGTACTTATACGCTGCTTAATTGAGGCTTTATTTAATTTCAAACTCATAATTTTTAAATTCTTAATTTTAAATCTTAATTGTAATTTTTAATTTTAATTCCTAACTTAATCTAATTTAAGTAGCATAACTCTAATAAAATAAAATGAGTTACTATAGCCCCATAATTCTATTTCAAAATTAAAAAATAAGGCTACCCCCTCGGTGATAATATGATTATCTTCATTATGATAGACAATCCCCTAACACCTTGTAATGATCTTCTAAGATTTGACCTGTAGTCAGTCATGTATGAATAATAACGGCAACTCCTTAAGACAATAAAATGAATAAATTAAATAAGTAAATTTTAATGACTTTTTGATAAGATTATACTTAGATTTTCCTAATGTATTTTCTTTTGATTTTAGCATCTGACCCCTAAACCCCTGACTGTGTTATCTCTTAGATTCTCTTTAAATTCATAGCTGATTTCAACAGCAATAAATTAGCTGTTTTACTGGTCAAAGAATAATATTCTCCTCTAGTTCCTAGATGCCTGTAAATTAAAACCAGACTTGCCGTCTACTAATTCTTTGTAACTAGAACCCTCTTTTTTTTCTTTTTCTTTTTTCCCTTCTTTCCTATTTCTTATCTTTTCTTTTTTTCTTTTTCTTCTCTTATTCTCTTTTTCCTTTTCTCTTCTCTTTTAGTCCCCTTCCCCCCTTTTTGTTTTTTTGCTCCCCCTCCTCTTTATTTTCTCTCTTTTCTTCTATTCCCTTCCCTTTTCTATTCTTTGCCTCTCTAGAAAGCCCTTCAGCCTTTAAAAGTTAAATAGCTACAGCCTCTTGTAAATAGCAGTATTGTGATTAATGTGGCAAATACCTAATCATATAACAAGAATTGATACCTACCTCGTGTTCAACCATTGATAAATTTATCGCCTGTGAATATGAAATTCCTCTCATTTCTCTGGAAATTACATCTACACCATTGGAAATTGTGCATCTATACAAAGGATTAATTCACCCTCTCTGTAATGCTAATAAGCAGGAATTGAGACCCACCTCGTTGTGATTAACAATGGATAAATTTGTCTTCTGTGAGTATGTAATCCCTCATCATATCTCTGGAAATTCATATGTGCACTATGGATTAGGTCACCTTCTCTGTGATGCTATTAAAACATTTTTAAAATTCTGTGATAAGACTGTACATCATCTTTAAAGAACTTTAATGAACTTTGGAAATCTGTTTATGTTACTTAATTGTCTACATTACTTCATGAGTATAGCCTCAACCACTAGGATGTCTAGAGAACTCACATGTATTTTAGCTGATGAGTACGGGACACGTTTATATGCTGTAATTTTTGCAACTTTTAATAAAGCCTGTCCTTGTATGAAACGATTGTACTAAAAACCTATCCATTCTTGTTGCTTCTTTCTCGCTTATGTATATATATATATATATATATATATATATATATATATATATACTATAATGCACTGTAAATTTGTGGTTACTTTGAAATTTCGTTGGTTTCAAATGAAGACTGATGAATTGTCCTGAAAATTCCCATTTGTATGGAGCAAGAAATTCTAAAATGGTTTTAAAATTAACTTTTACGAAATATAGATAAACACGCATTTAATAAATTACATAAAAATATGGTTTTGTTTATTGAAATAATGAGGATTGGTGGTTACAAAATTTTCTTCATGTTTTGGTGTTATTAATGATATTATTAATGCTAATTTTTATTTCATTTAAACCACACTTCATTACATTTTCGTATTCATGGTATTACTAATGTAAAGCATTTAATTACACAGGTGTGAAACTCAACATCTATTGTTTTGATGCTGAAAGCAATTTATGAAACATAATTTCTCCACCACTCTTTGGCATGTGTATGTGTGTGTGTTTGTGATTGTGTGTATGTATAACATTAATAATGATAAGGCGAATGGAGATTTTTGACTTCCATAAATTTTATTTAATAGTTATTTACAGTATGTTCTTCGGAATGAGTTTCAATTGCAGTCATTGCACAATGCTGTATATGCAACCTTGCACCATCGTCGGTGCAGTTTCCTCAGGGTCCTTTACTCTAGACCCCATTGATTGCAATTTTGTTCTGGTAGACCCTCATAACCATTCGACTAGTTTTATAGAAACTTCTTTCAAAATTTCTATTTTGTTTTTCACACATTCACTTGTGTAGGTTAGAAAAAGAAACCCCTTTCTTGCAGTACATTGCAAAACATACATCTAAAGCAAAATCTTTCAGAGACCCTTAAAATACTATGTTGATTTCAACTTTACTACTTTATTTTGTGGACCCCCAAAAATCTTATATGTGCCCTCAGGGGTCACATGAACCCCGTTTGAAAACCACTGCACTAAACCGTTTCGAAGTAAACTGGATGAATAAAGTGTCTTTTTGTTGGTGTTTAGTGGAGGGTAGGGGTGTTACTATTAATAGTGATAGGAATGTTGACCTGGGGTTCACCTTTATTATCGTTGAAGGTGAAGCGAAACATGGTTTTAAAAATAAACTGCCCCGATGATGGTGAAAGGTGCTATATCCAACAATGCGCAGTCGCTGCAATAAAACACATATTGGGTTGGAGAGTATGTTGTAAATAACTTTTATAAAATTTATGGATGTGAAAAATCTCTCTTCTCGTCATCATTATTAATGTTATTAATTGCTCGACGAAATATATGCAGTCCTGAAGAAATCACACGGAACTACCCAACAGGAGAAGTTACCAGTACCTAAGAACTCATCGTTAGCTCGAGTACTACATACGGACCGTTGTGGTTAACCGGCATCTGAATTCAATGTGACAGAAAATACGCTACCCGACAGGTATATATATATATATATATATATATATATATATATATATATATATAAAAGACATAATGAGAGGGTAAAATGATAAAAAATAATGAATTTTATTAGTGGCTAGCACATAAAAACCTTTTTGGTAAAATACATTTATAGAGATATATTATCTGTGTAGGGTACAATTATATTTAAGGGAGCAAAAGCTATTTTCAGCATATTGGCGTAATAGATTTGTTCCCTTAATTACCATATACAGTTATATATCTCTATAAATGTATTTTACCTAAAATATTTTTATATGCTCGCCACTGAGAAAATTCATTAATTTTAATGATTTTATCATCTAATTATATTTTAAATATAACCCATTCACTTCGGGTCAGTTTATTTACTTCTGTAGTATACTGACTAAATTCACGCGTGTTGAGGTAGACTGCGAAATTCGATGCGTATACATTTGTGAATATTTATATGTACTCGCATTTTGCGGATGCTTTTCTTAGGGTATATAAGGATATTTTCATTTATTTGTCCCAAGGTGTTTTGCTGATGAAAGAAAAGTTGGTAAACTAATCCAGTCATTGATCAAGCCAAAACTAAATGAATTGTTTTATGAATTTTTACTCAGCCTGCATTCCAGCTTACAACCTGTGTAAGCAATTGTGGAGTGAATATTTGAAATGTTAGGACGTATTCGGCGTGTTCTTTCATCATATAGGCAAAATATCTTCTTTGCTCTCTCTCTCTCTCTCTCTCTCTCTCTCTCTCTATATATATATATATATTATATATATATATATAATATATATATATATATATATATACACTGGCGAATCCCATCTAGAAAGGGATGGTGCTCAACGCCACATGCATCAAATACAAAATTCTTGTTGAAATAAAGATTAAAAATCTATCAATGAATTGAAAAATATCAAGGTCAAATTTCTATAGCAGAAACTACACACATGATGGAACTGAAAACTATAAAGTTTTTTTAAATACGAGGGAATATTTTCCAAAATATTTCGATACCTTCACAAATGTCGGCTTCATTAAAAGCAATTACCACGCACATCAGACTGGTATGCCGCCTAATGATTGTTCAACAGATTCGATTCGCCAAGAGAGTCCCATACCATCTACTAGTCTCTTATGAAGCTGTATATTAATTTTCATCTTAAGACTTACTTGTTACACAATCAATTCTTAAGAATTATCTATGTCAAAGATAGATTGCTTTTTGTAGATTTTCTATAACACTAGATTCTTTTACAACACCCGCTGCTATTTAAGCTTAAATCTAGCTCCATGAATTAAATTTTAAGGGACTTTCTTTTTGCGCGTATTTTGCTCATTTCAGAGGTGAGAAACCGATGTATTTTCAATAAGGAAAGCTATTCTCTCGTCGAGTGCGATGCTTTGCACAATATGATCGTTAGTCTCCAGGGACATAATGTACACAGCTTGCATTAATAGTATTTCATCATGTGATATGCATAACCTAGCGTTCCATTGAGAGTACTCAGAGGTATTTCAGCTTGCATACCTTATTCGTTATTAATTTACAATAAGATTACTTCAAATTCCATTTCGCTGAACTGAGGAGTCCCATGTGAAATACTGAGTTACATGTTTCTTTCTGCAATATACCATACATTAATTCTGCAACGATCGGAACCCCCTTTGGAGTGAATTTCATAATGATGACATATTTGAAAATTATAGATCGAGATTATAATACCATTTTATTGCGCAACATAATATTTGCCACATGAACAAGATACATATGAAATGAAGTAAAGAATCTACTTGTCCATAGTCATAATATGACATTCACACGACAACGTGGTCTCTGGATATCTGATTTTGGAATTAGATTGGCGTGTTGATGCAGCGCTTCATTCAATCTGTCTTCGTGAGCGACTGTTTAAGTGTAGAAAGCGGAAATGAGCAGAGTAGTGCGGTGGGCGTTACACCATTTACATCACTAAGTAAAGTTGCTTTACATTTGCTGTTGATATGACGACATTGAAGCTTTGACATCGTTATGAATGAACATGGAATCCCTACTTTTAATTATTTTCAGTCGGCATATGAATCGACATAGCATGATGTTTGTTTTCCTACACCTAATATGTTTCTTGAGAGATTGGCTTCCGTTAGTGGTATGCATATCGCTTAATGCTTTGTAAAGGTATAGAATTCTACGAGTGTTTTCAATTGTAAAGCACATCTAGCATTAAATTATTAAACTGTTCCCTTTAGTTTTGGTAAATGTCAAAACAACGAAGATTGCTCCACTGTTTTTGCGCTAACATTGATATCTTGTAGGGCTGCGAGCTGGCAGAATGGTTAGCACGCCGAGAAATTGCTTAGCGGCATTTCGTCCGTCTTTATGATGTGAGTTCAGATTCTGCCGTGGTCATCGATGCCTTTCATCCTTTCGGGGTCGATAAAATGAGTACCAGTTGAGCACTGGGAACGATGTAATCGACTTAACCCCTCCCTTGGAATTGCTGGCCCTATGCCATGATTTGAAACCAATATAAATATATTGTTATCGTGCGACTGTTGCATTTTTCTCATACTTCTTGTACATCTATTTTTGGAAAATCATGCAGTATATACCACTTAGATTTCAACTAGGTGTACTTTCTTCTGCTTCTATTCATCCACAATAATAAATAGTACAAAATACATATAGTATACATATAGTATAGCTACATATCAAAGTTAGATGTGCAGGCTCAGTTGCATCTATTCTTATAACTATTGCCTATAATGAAATTGATTTAAGCTGTTCCACAATACTTTCAACCACTTTGCTGCTCTGAGGAACCTCCTATTAAACAAGATCCTGTACATCAATTCGTCATAACAATAAATTAACTGATGTTTCATGTATTTTTAGATAAAAGTTTACTTTGAAAAACGTTTTAATAATTTGCTTTATTAAATCATGTAATATAATCTTTGAAAAGAGTACAACATGAATATTTTCTACAACATTGTTTTGCTTAATCATACGTCAGCATTTTCACAAAGATAAAACATATTTTATTTGCTAATAAAATGTGTTTTTGAATCAAAAATGAAAATTCTTGACGTATTTTCAATCGAATAAATTATGTTTGCTCTTTATGTATTTTCTTATTCAAATTGATTAAATATGTACGTCATAAATCGGAAAAATATACATATTCCAGCGGTTTTCAACTTCGTCAACTCCGACTGAACACATGAATACATAATTGAGAAAAGAATACAAAATTTATCACAAAGTCGCCTTCCTAGAGCAGTTTATTATAAATTACCTGTCAGATAAATTTCTCAGTTCGTCACAAGAAATAAATCATCCATTTATATTATATCACATTAAGTAAATGAATGTTTTTTCTTCCTTCTCATTTCATAACCCTATAATAGCATGAGATAATTACACGTATTTTGTTGCACAGATTTTCTTTTAGTTTATAACTATCCTTGTTGCAAACATACATATTTGTTAAGCGTCGAATAACATATGAGAAAATTATATAGTAGATATAATTATTTTAGAATATAGCATTAATCTCTTATTCCCAATTGTTACAGGAAGTCAAATAAAAGTTTAAAAAATCACGCCAAAAAAGATTGAGGGCATGTATATTATACCCTAAGTAAATACAAAAATCACTTGTATTTAAATAAGAATAAATATAGCAATATTAACATATAAGAATATGTTGCTGGTAAGTTGCATAACTTGTTTCCAATCGAAAATAAAAGTATTAATTTTCAGTAATTCTTGACAGCGAATAGAACAGAGTAGCATCTAACAAATGAGATCCAGATAAGAAATCAATGATATGTTGTCAGAAATGAACGTTCAAATTCAGTGGCAATTGCTAACTAAACAAGTATACAAAATGAAAACATCGTTTATTGAAACATAAAGGAATTCATTTACATAAGATTTACATAGAAGGAACAATGAACAGACATGAAAATACAGAAGCACACGCGTAGATATATTCTCTTTATCTCTTTTACTTGTTTCAGTCATTTGACTGTGGCCATGCTGGAGCACCGCCTTTAGTCGAACAAATCGACCCCTAGGACTTATTCTTTGTAAGCGTAGTACTTATTCTATGGGACTCTTTTGCCGAACCGCTAAGTGACGAGGACGTGAACAAACCAGCATCGGTTGTCAAGCGATGTTGGGGGAACACACACACACATATACATATATATACATATACATGTATACGACAGGCTTCTTTCAGTTTCCATCTACCAAATCCACTCACAAGGCTATGGTCGGCCCGAGGCTATAGTAGAAGACACTTGCCGAAGGTGCCACGCAGTGGGATTGAACCAGGAACCACGTGGTTGGTAAGCAAGCTACTTACCACACAGCCACTCCTACGCCTATATATATATGTATATATTAAGTTTGGATGTTGCATTCAAAATCGCTTCATCATGGTTTCAATTCCCCGAGCGGGTGGTGTTTAGTGTTCTTGAGCAAAACACTGCATTTCACGTTGGTCAGGTCCATTCAGCTGTAAATGAATAATGCTGCTTTGGGCTGGCATCCCGTTCATGGGAGATGTTGTAATCCCAGCAACTTAGACGCCTTGGAAACCAGGTAACCGGACGGTGAGACCTAGGACACGAGTCAAATATTTATGTACATATATATTTGAGTGTTTGGGTGTATGTCTATATTCTACTAACCTCTTTCCTTTTCATATAAATAACGCGTATTTAGCCGTGTCACCTATGTACTGAATATTTATATGTTAGTATTCCACCTCTTCCTGCTGTCATATTCAGTCATCCATTTTGATTTTGTGTTTGATAATCAATGAAAAGTTTAGAGCAATAAGTCGTGATTTCTAACCAAAGAACATAATTTTCCTAGAGGTATTTTCGTTATTTCTGAAAAAAAAAAATACATAGCCAATTCTTGAAATTTCAAAAGCTATTTTCATGAATAGAAATTTCGACCACACAATCATACTTCGAAGTATCGATATACACTACCACACACATACATTGATACAAGCTCATGGAGTTACTTTTAATATGTATGTGTGAATGTGTATGTGTGCGTGTGTCTGAGTCTATGTATGTATGTATGTATGTATGTATGTATGTATGTATATATGTATGTATGTATGTATGTATGTAGGTTATCTATCAAATCATTACAGTTAATGACATTAATTTCGTCGCTTTGACTTCCTAATATAATGCTAGGCTGCATCATTATATGGTTCATCAAACATACGACAAACTTGTAGGCACAACGAGGAAGATTCCGTTGACGAAAATCATCTATTGCAATAAACATATATTGTGTTGAATTGATTTCTTTAATAATTGTACTCCGCGCATATTAATTAGTAATAAAACTGGATTTTATGTTTATTCATGACTTAAAGAATAATATATTTAATATACATGTATATATATATTATATATATATATATATATATATATTTAATACATATATGTACATATATATATATTTATTATATATATGTACATATATATATATATTTAATATATATATGTACATATATATATATATATATATATATATATATATATTATATATATATATATATATATATGTATATATATATATATATATATATATATATATATATATATATATATATATATATGTATGTATGTATGTATCAAGACATACGCACTTGGGCGTGAACACTAACATCCATGAATACACCATAAACACTTACATATATATGAACCAAATCGTGTGTATGAATTTAATTTTCTTATCTAAATGCGACTCGGACATAAAGCCCATTAATCGTTATAAATACTTCAATGAATAAATATTTAAATGAAGTGTCAGAAGAGACAACGGCATTTATGTTATTTTTACTGTAGCAGAAACATATTTATAGAACGGAATTGTCTTTTTATTGACTCAAGAATAAGCTATAAAATATGTGAACGAAAAAAAAAATATAAAGTAAAACAAATTAGCAATCAAATATTTTTACGTCAACCTTTGGGCACCATGTACTCCTAATGAAATGGTTTCACTTTATAAAAGATCGTTGGGAATATATTTATATCAAATTGTGTATTTGTGTGTATTAGAGTCATAAAAGATATGAAGAAATGGATGGAGACTTTAATATCGTAATTATGTGATAAATAGTAAATGAGAAATCACTTGAAGATATATAGAGTTAGATAAGTTTTATTACTTCTGGTAGGAAAATCTCAAAGAAATCCACGTCGGAAAGCACCAGGAAAATGATTATAAATACCGAGAGGATTTTGATTTTCGTTTTTCAGTTTTCTTTTATAGATACCTTTAACATTTGTCAATCTCGTATTGTAAATTTGAAGAGAAATCTCGAACTGTCGATTGAATAGGGTAGAGATAGCTATTCTATCATCAGCACTTCAATGTGTCTGCAGCGAACGTATTTAATTCCATTCTTCTTGAAGATCCATAAGATATCGATAATATAATTGAGCGGATTCAATCATCTTTACACTATCTCTTTCAAAATTCAAGTTCTGTGATTATTAAAAAAGGATACTATTTCTTGAGACAGAGCAGACAATAAATTAGATATAACTCTATCCATACTTGAAGCATTTTGTCGCCTTGTGTCAATATATTTGAGAATAGCACGACCTATAATATTCACCAATCACTTTATGAATTTCAGCTTTCCACGAATGTTACCTTACAGCAATATATATAATTTTGTGTGGATAAAATTTCAAAATTTTTTCACTTAATACTATCAAATAGTAAGTGTATTTCTAAACCAATAAATGTTGATTACACTATGTAATCTATTTTTACATTACACAAATCCTTATATTATACGACAGCAACTGAAGCGTTTGCGATATTTTCATTGTTATTAACAGGAATTGAAGTGAAACAACTTTTACACTTAGAAGCAAAATGTTATCAAGAGAGACGATCCAATATATAAGCGACATATTTTAAACCTAGCGGGACTATGAAGCAAATTTGATACACATTTAAACATATTTTATTTCACTTCGACTAATCTGAGAAAAGCATTAACATTACATTTTTCCTTTTCACTCTTACTATTAGTGATGACATATTCTTGGTAGATAAGAAATCTATATTAACCATTAAAGTTCCAGGTACTGTACAACAAGATCTAAGGTTCTGTTTACTTTTGACTACGGCACATATTATTTTTAGTCTTATTAAATTTGTTTTTTGTGTCTTAACAAGAAAAGAAGGCTGGTGCCAGTGGCTCGAATGAGACCTCCGTGACTTCACCTAGAACACTGAACACTCCCACCAAATATATCAATGAGCCGTGTTAAACTCGAGTGATTTACTAAGTCCACTACTCAGGAGAATTCATTTAATTTTATTCTTAATGTTAAAAATCTCTTTAACATCAATCAGTTATATGTGTAGGAAATGCACATCCATTACATCATACCACTTGCTTTCTTCTTTCATCATTAGACTTTGTTCTTAAGTGATACGAATCGATGTTAGTAACTGATATTAGCTCCCTTCAGTGTGTGTTATTGAAATTAAAATATAACCTCGCATTCTGTTCTGTCATTCCTCAAGTTTTATTTAAAAAAATATTTTAGTCATTGAATTGCAGCCATGCTTAGACATTGCTTTCTGTCCAGTACCCATTTTATCGATATTTACCAAGTGATTGCGTTATTATGTATAACATGGGCTTTTTACTGTGGGCTTGGTAGAAAAAACAGAAATACAAACATATGCTGATGCGAAATTGTAAATACTCAAGAACAGACATATACACAAATACACACACATCAACATGCACTCGCATACGTACACGTCTACGCACGCACACATACACACACCCACATATACATAAGCACGCTCTCAAATGCAAAAGCAGTTTCCATATACGAAATTTAACTGAAATAGACCAGCAGGAAAGATATAATGTAAGGAGGTATATATATATATATATATATATATATATATATATATATATATATATATATATATATACACATACATAAGTACAGCATCGATTTTCCGGAATGTGCAGTTCCAGTATCTTTCCGGATTACTGTTTCTTCCTGAATCAAGGGCTGTCACATTAGTCTACACATGTTAAATGAAAGAAATATTAAATCTCCTTAAATAATAAAAGGAAAATCAGGTACCTTAACACTGGAGTTAATCAGTGTGGATTATAAGATGTTCTATGCTATCAGTGTCCGAAAGACTCTGTAATACCTATTTTTAGTTAATATCTCGAATCATAAGAACCATTGGTAATTAGGAAATATATCAATTGTTTCTAAGGCGCCGAGATTTGCAGAATCATTAGCATACCGGGTAAAATGTTTAGCAGCGTTTCGTCCGTCTTTTCGTCCAAATTCTGCCGAGGTTGACATTGCTTTGCGTCCTTTCGAAGTCGACGAAATAAGACCAGTTGTGTACCGGAGTCGATGCAATCGAGTTGCTGCCCTTGTGCCTCGAAACTGCTGGTGTTGTGCTTCGAAACGGCTGCTCTTGTGCTCAAATTTAAAACCAGTATATTGAGAGGTTCTAATATCTGAATTTTCTGCTTGACTATATCTAATGGAATTCCATGCTGATATTACCCAAACTAACCTATGTTATAATACATACATGTATACATGCATACATACATAAACACACATACACACATCATTATCATTTTTATCAAATGTGTAACACTGTGAAATAGATAATTCCTCTATGTAATTTTCATTTTAAAATATTTGTTTGTAAGCTGGGTCCGTGCTCTTGATATTCCTAAATCCCCCGAAACTAGTGGATCTAGTGGTTTATATTCATATTGAAAATGGAAATAAAACGCCCACTAAATACATAAAGTGGATGTGTCTGTGGGTCAAGGTTTCGGAGGAGATAAGATATATGTGGTCGTTAGTGATGGAAAATTTTGGTCGGTGGGTATAATATATGAAAAAAAAGAATGAAATAGTGAAGCAGATAGAATTTCCTGATTGAAGGTATTGCAAGGCTGTAAAGCCACAAAGCAAACAAATATAAGGGTTAGCAAATCTGTGAACAAATATTGAAGTGCGTTGGTGAGGATGTTTCAGTCTATTGGCTTCCTATGCGCTATGTAAGGCGCCTGTGTATGACAAGTGCATCCTCTGAAATGTGGGAACAAATCAATGGGGAGATTTTTAGTTATTGAGGTTTAAGAATGTCGCGCATTCCAACAGGAATATCAATTTTTGCGGTGCTATGTTCATGATGTACGTTCACCAACAGAGATCTTCAGAGCAGAGTGCACGTTAAACTTAATATTGATGAGGATTTTGAGGTTTTAGTTACGTGCTCTTGTTTAGGAGAGAGTACGTTATTATTGTTCCAATATGCGTAGTAATTATGTATTTGTACTATGGAAGAAATCCAGATTGACATGATCCTACTGGAGCGTGTTTTCAAAATTCGTGTTTAAAGAATCAGGGAAGTGCTTAGATTGTCATCTGACTGGAAGCCAGCAGCTTCAGACGCCACAGAGGGATGAAATTATGAAGGCATTATAGAGTTTTTACATCGATATTCACACAGGCTCAGGAATGGCTGTGTGGTAAGAATTTTGCTTCCCAATCATATGACTCCGGGTTCAGTCCCACTGCGTGGCACCGTGGGCACGTGTCTTTTAGTGTAGCCTCGGGCTTTTGCTATACTATGCCCTATATGTATATATATATATATATATATATATATATATATATATATTATATATATATATATATATATATATATACTCTCTTTACTCTTTTACTTGTTTCAGTCATTTGACTGCGGCCATGCTGGAGCACGGCCTTTAGTCGAGCAAATCGACCCCAGGACTTATTCTTTGTAAACCCAGTACTTATTCTATCGGTCTCTTTTGCCGAACCGCTAAGTGACCTGGACGTACACACACCAGCATCGTTTGGCAAGCAATGCTAGGGGGACAAACACAGACAGACAAACACACACACACATACATATATATATATACATATATACGACAGGCTTCTTTCAGTTTCCGTCCACGAAATCCACTCACAAGGCATTGTTACCAAGGGCTATGGGTGCCGGTATTATTTATAAACGCTATTTAAAAGCCAGATAAGTGTAACGCCGCCAATGGGGGCATCGAAAAGCCGACTGTAAAAGCCCGTTTACCATCCGGCCTCTGGCAAACAAAATATGGAAGAGTTCGGAGACACAAAGGTTGCACTGCCTTCTGCCCCTATCAAATGGGAGGGCCACCGACAAAATACACTTATCTGGCTTTTAAATAGCGTTTATAAATAATACCGGCACCCATAGCCCTTGGTAACAAATTCTGAAGGCTTAGATGAACACACACACACATAAAACATAATATATATATATTTTTTTTCTGCCACCCAACGGTTCTCGCGGCAGTAGCCACTGACAGCCGAACGATCAAACGCACACACGTACACAAAAAATGTTTTCTACCCCTACGCCAACACACACATATATAGAACAGTATACACACACACACGTCTCTAAGTAGATTTTTTCTCGCCCCTTATAAAACATCCAATATTCCTTAAATAGTCAGAACTTTATTCTCGGTCACAAAGAACACCCACACACCCTCACTCACATGGTTGACCGATGCCTGACCCGTTAAATTCTTCAGCCACCGGTTCTCAACATACACTGATAAACAGTTTCGCCATGGGCTCTTAGGAGCATAGTTCGATTTGTTTTTGCTCCGCCTCTGTTCTGTTTTTGTTTTTCCAACGGATTTCCTATTTTCTTCCTGAAGAGAAAGACACAATATGGTCCCATTATTCAATCGGATTTTGGTAATTTGTGCCTTTCGAAACACGTGTAGAATGAAATAAAACGATTTCTGCTCAATCTGCGTTCAGCTCCATTTCTTCAATTCACCTATATATGTATATATATATATATGGATATATATATATATATATATATATATATATATATATATATATATATATAATATATATATTATATAATATATATATATATATATATATATATATATATATATATATATATATATATATATATATATATATATATATATAGGCGCAGGAGTGGCTGTGTGGTAAGTAGCTTGCTAACCAACCACATGGTTCCGGGTTTAGTCCCACTGCGTGGCATCTTGGGCAAGTGTCTTCTGCTATAGCCCCGGGCCGACCAATGCCTTGTGAGTGGATTTGGTGGACGGAAACTGAAAGAAGCCTGTCGTATATATGTATATATATATATGTATGTGTGTGTGTGTTTGTCTGTCTGTGTTTGTCCCCCTAGCATTGCTTGCCAAACGATGCTGGTGTGTGTACGTCCAGGTCACTTAGCGGTTCGGCAAAAGAGACCGATAGAATAAGTACTGGGTTTACAAAGAATAAGTCCTGGGGTCGATTGGGTGGCAGAAAACACACCCTCACTCACATGGTTGACCGATGCCTGACCCGTTAAATTCTTCAGCCACCGGTTCTCAACATACACTGATAAACAGTTTCGCCATGGGCTCTTAGGAGCATAGTTCGATTTGTTTTTGCTCCGCCTCTGTTCTGTTTTTGTTTTTCCAATGGATTTCCTATTTTCTTCCTGAAGAGAAAGACACAATATGGTCCCATTATTCAATCGGATTTTGGTAATTTGTGCCTTTCGAAACACGTGTAGAATGAAATAAAACGATTTCTGTTCAATCTGCGTTCAGCTCCATTTCTTCAATTCACCAATAATGTTTTAATTTCAATTATCCGCACCAACGCACGGTTGCAACACCATATGGTTGTACCTCCAACCGTGCTGTTTACTGCTGTGATTTTTGCTACTAAGGTATCGGTTAAACTTTTGATTAATCTACTACAAGATTATTCATCTTTCTATTTCACATTATACATATATATATATATATATTATATATATATATATATATATAATATATATATATATATATATATGTGTGTGTGCGTGTATATATATATATATATGTATACATACACACACACACACACACATACATATATATATGCATGTATTTGTATGTCTGTGTTTGTCCCCTTACCTTCGTGTGTGTTCAAGTCTCCGAAACTTAGCGGTTCGAAAACCGGGACCGATAAAATATATATTATGCTGGCAAAGAATAAATTGTGAGGTCTATTTCTTCGACTAAAGGTGGTGATCCAGCATGGCTGCTGTCAAGTAACTGAAACAAGTAAAAAAATAAAAGAGAAGTAAATCCAAAGTAAGTTGAGAAACTCTAGAAATCAAAGCATGTCGAAAAGCCCATCCAAGCCAATACCACGAATATATATATATGGTTAATATATATGTATACACAACACACATATATGAATGCGCTTATATATATGCGTGTATATATGTATGTATGTATATATGTGTATGTGTGTGTGTGTGTGTGTGTGTGTGCGTGTGTGTGTGTGTGTGCGTGTGCATGCGTGTGTTTCTGCATGTAAGTTTGTGGAATCATATTTGTGTAAAAGGGAAGATCTAGGCCAGATCAACTGACAATGTAGAGAGGCAAAATATATCTATGAAACTTTCAGTGTTGAAGTTGTACTGAATCAAATATGGCATATCGTTACTTCTGGGCGAATGAAATAAATAGTATTATTATACAAAGGTAAATTAAAAAGAGTAGCCACCATTTTATTTCAATCCCGCTATTACAGTTATATGTAATTAAGGAGTGATTATTGTCAAAGTGGATTTAATATTGGAACTGAAAACTGTCCAACGATATACATGAATCGTCAATTACATTGACACTTTTCACTTCGTCCATTTCTTCTTCTTCTTCTTTCTTCTTCTTCTTCTTCTTCTTCTTCTCTTCTTCTTCTTTTTCTTCTCTTCTTCTTCTTCTTCTTCTTCTTCTTCTTCTTCTTCTTCTTCTTCTTCTTCTTCTTCTCTTCTTCTTCTTCTCCTCCTCCTGCTCCTCCTCCTCCTGCCCTCTGTATGTACGTATGTACACACATATCTATAAATCTATCTATCTACATATGTATATTATATATATATATATATATATATATATATATATATAAATATATGCTTACGTACACGCATACATGCATACACACACACGCACGTATAAATGAACGATTTCTCTCTATATATAAATATATGTATATACATTCATGCATATATATATATATATATATATATATATATATATATATATATATATATATATACTGTCTCTCCTTCAAAATTCATATGCTGTTCCATCAAATATTGAAATGGAATTGGAAGTATCAGAGGCGCCAGACACAACATAGAAATTCAAAGCTGTAGAAGCAAGAGAGACAAGTATTATAATATTCGCTCTGCCATTATGACACTTTACGTGATTATTGATAACTCTGAGCTAACTGAAAGTTCTTATAAAGTGTCTTTAGTTATTGTATCATTGATGTTAAAATATCCATTATAACAGGTCGAAAGTCGGGATACATATCAATTCTGATTCGTGTGGCCATATCAAAAATGAAATTTTTGATATGTACAAGATTACGAAAATTATCAAATCTGACAGGACCAGGCTCATGGAAATTGGAATCTTGACGTTTGAAAATGAAGAAAATTATCAATACTATCAGGTGCAGTGTCATCAAGCCCATAAATTCTGACCAGTAAGAGAGACTACGAAGTAGTCTCTGTTGTGTAATAGTATCATGCATTTATATCAGAGAAGTAACGATAAATATGTCATGTGTCGGGAAGAAAAGCCTTTAGAAATATGGGGTATTATGTTCTCGAATTCAATTCGAATCTCTTTTCATTAAACTAAAGTAATAAATGCGCACATGTCCTACATACTGAACGCATCAAACTTATATCTCTTACTTAGTGGATTTTCGTATGTTTTCTTCCAGACTCCATTTTCTTTTTCTGGTGTTGCAGAAATAATATTGATGAGTCTCGTAAACAATGAGTCTACCATGCCTCTTTCCTGCTAACTCCTTCTGTCTACAAACATGCATATGTACATTTATATAAGTGTATGTATTTATATATATATATATATATAATATATATATATATATACACATATCTCTCTCTCTCTCTCTCTCTCTCTCTCTCTCTATATATATATATATATATTATATATATATATATATATATATATATATATATATATATAGTTGGAATTTACAAAAGAAAATCAAACAAAAGACGGAGACGGGTGTGTAAACAACAAACGGATGTGTTAGTTTGATGCTCGAGAAGTGAGAATGTCTTTTACGTTTCGAGCCTATGCTCTTCAATAGAAAATAACACGGATATAAACAGAAAGAGATAATAAGAAAAAAGGTTTATTGGATAGCGATCAATCATGGCGATTGAAGAATAAAGTGCAGTTTACTTCTGGGCTGTGGAGAATATTAGATAGGTATAGTCTTCTGTTAACTGAACTTACTTCCATAAAATTTATATATATATATATATTGATAGATAGACAGATAGATCTCTCTAACTAACTATCTATCTATCTATCTATCTATCTATCTATCTATCTATCTATCTATCTATCTATCTATCTATCTTTCATCTATCTATCTATCTATCTATCTATCTATCTATCTATCTATCTATCTATCTATCTATCTATCTATCTATCTATCTATCTATCTATCTCTATCTATCTATCTATCTATCTATATATCTATCTATCTATCTATCTATCTATCTATCTATCTATCTATCTATCTATCTATCTATCTATCTATCTATCTATCTATCTATCTATCTATCTATACATCTATCTACATGTACAGTGTGTGTTTATGTACATACAGGCATGTATATATGAGTGGCATATGTAAGTGTGTGTGGCGGGGTTTATGCTGCGTTTCTATTTGCTTAGTAAATGGAAAATGCTTGTTTCACTATTTACGTTGAAAATAGATCCATATGTAATATTAAAATTCCTTTCTTCCTAGCCATTTCGATAACCGTTTAAGCTGCTATTAATTTGAGGTACCAATGAAATTTCTATCTCGAGCGGTGGAATGAATGTATGTATAACCTAGAATACAGAATTATTAACTAAAATGGAAGACATTACAGTGTGAGAAATACTATTTACTTACGCCTCTGCACATACTGTGTTCAAATCCCATTGGTGCTGAATTTACATTTTTAAAACAATCGATGACATAAAAATCAAGAATCGAATCATTCGTGTATATACACTTTTCTCTCTACAAATCTTGATATGATTCAACAATAAGAAAATCTATTTTTAACTTATGCTGAGTTAATGAAAATATGTGAGAATAAGTGAGAGAATAAATGAAAGCTACCGTCTGGCCCAAAGCATTATCTGGTTTCAATTTGCGACTGAAATATATTAATTTAACATACGATGTCAAATAAATGAAGTTTTCCATCTCTCACTACCCTATTATTTTTTCTTTAAAGCTGAAGTTTATTGTTACTATTAAACCTTAATTATAAAATAATAGCACACATGCACAGCATAGTATTATACTGAAATGAAATCACAGTGGTTTCGTTCTCCTGTATTTACTTTTACTCATAAGGCTAAAGAATTTTCTAATAAATTATGTTCTGTTTATTGTTCTTAACAGTTCATTAAATACAGTTTCAAGACTTAATCTTCAAAATATCTCAAAACCATTACCGCGAAGTATTTCACAAGGTTATTTCTTTGCTAAACGTATTTTTATGAAAACACTGCTGAAGAATAAAGTGCAGTTTACTTCTGGGTTGTGGACAATATTAGAGAGATATAGTCTTCTGTTAACTTCACTTCCATAAAATTTTAGGCCACTGGATCAGAACTGAAAATTTACTTATTACCGGGTCAGATCAACTCCTCTCCAATAAACCTCAATTGCAAGTATATCATCAGAGGCTCTGTTCTAATTCAATTTCAGATAGAATGTGTCAAACATTACATTATCCATGAGCTCTCTTCATTTTTGTTTTTACGACCGTGAATCGTAACTGACAGGCTATTTGGTTTTTATGTCATTTTGCCGCGCTAGATTTTATACTATGCTCCATTTAAAATAAACTTGAATGTTAAGCCTTGTAGCATGCTTCCGAAATAGGTCACTGTTCGAGGAAAACTTCCCCCTTTTTACCCACAACACTCGGAGGTTCAAACAAGGATAAGACCTTTTCATTTTTCCTCTAAGCCAAAAAATGACTAGAAACACCTGATCTGTGATCTGTAATTCCGCCAGCCCCAACTCTCATTACTAGTTATAACCATAGAGGGACTTGTATGTATAACTTCATGGGTAAGAACCACTTGTCAAATATATATATGGCGGTCCCCAACTTGTTAAAGGCATGAAAAGTAGCGATGAGAACTGCATCATATTGATTTATCAAATATCAATGGGAATTCGTATCTTTTTGTTTTCGGTAAGTACGCCGAGACATTATCGATGTAGCAAACAAGACATCTATTGATACACACACATACACACACAAAATTATGAAATTATGTTCTAAATATTACATGACTATAAATATTATTTTAAAATCTCTCATAGAAATTCTTAAGCTTTCGAAATAATGAAGAACATCACGCTATAATTACTGAATTTCAAACACAAGAATGCTAAATTATAAAATAAAATTTCAATTAATATGTAAAGTTGAAATATCGGAGATGACATTTATGGGAAAACGGAAACAATCATTGTAATAATTACCTCTTAAGACAGGCACAAATTCAGAAATTTAAATGGAGTTAGTCGATTAAATCGCCCCCTTTTCAAATTGAAAATATGTGGAAAAGATGAAAGACAAGATTGTAGATATCTCAGCGAAATTTGGGCTCAGAACGTAAAGAACCTGTAAAAAGGACATTCTACTGTTGTTGCTAAAATACAGCTCGAAATTTGGGCTCAGAACGTAAAGAACCTGTAAAAAGGACATTCTACTGTTGTTGCTAAAATAACAGCCGAAGTAATAATGCATTCTTCCAAAGTTTTCTATTTTCTTAATATCGTAAGCATAGTATGACAGACATTACCCATGTGACATTTTCTGTTAGGACCTCCGAGAAGGGTAGGAATAAAGGAGAAATTGTATTCAGACAAATTACCTGTGTTGTGTGTCACAATCACATGATCTCCGCTAGAATAACCCAGCTGGTGTTGATAAAACGGGTGGTTCAATTGTTAAATCAAGGGAAACTTCTTATTGATTGTATTCGCGGTTAGTGGTTGAGTATTCCTCAAAAACACATATACTGTTAGTGTAATCCACATTATACCTGACAGAGCTCCACCTTTCAAGTATAGTACCTCTTCACCCGACAAACGTCTAGCTATTATAACTACATTCTCTGACAATACTTGCATCAGCCCAAGGCTAAAGTAGAAACCGGTTCCCAAGATTCCACGCAGTTTGGTTGAACAGGGAATCTCCTGAATGAGAAGCGAAGTTTTTTGTCACTTGGTGATATCCGAGTCCGTTTACAGACAACGCTTCAAACACACACACACACACACGCGCACACACACACACATACACACACACACACACACATACACGTGCACAACCATATGTACACGATGATACACCGAACACGGTGTTTGTAAAACGAAAGATATTCGTGCGCTTGTACACACAAGCATACACTTGTATAATATAAAATTTGTGTGCGAAAGCAAGATAACATTGGACATCAATCACAAATTTGTAACATGTGTTTAGACGTCTA
The DNA here is from genome assembly GCF_006345805.1 of Octopus sinensis. NCBI lineage: Eukaryota > Metazoa > Mollusca > Cephalopoda > Octopoda > Octopodidae > Octopus > Octopus sinensis. The sequence goes on along the minus strand of NC_043013.1, from coordinate 32,001,620 downwards.
GCCTTTATCTATTCCACCTGATATATTTTACAAGCAGCTATAGAACTCACACATACATTTTCCTTTCATCGGTTATTTTATTCTTTATACAGCCATTACTCAGCCGCATTGTGTCTCTCACAAGAATATATGCAACACTCTAACACACCCCACGGGAATTGTTATGTCTTCAGAACGGTTGATGATATAAAGTCATCAAATGCAAATATCATTACAGAATCTCTACAACAGAAACGAAAATTCCAACTTGGATAACATATCTTAATATTCAAGTTGACATTTATTACAATAGAGGTAGAATTGCAGCTTCAGCATAGCAAATCCATTACAAATTCTTTTATAGAATTATGCAATTTATACTTCTAGTAGATTCTTCTCTGCATTTAAAATCACTAACCTGCACTTTTCTTTTGTCACAAGTTTAAAGTTTTCAAATTATATGGAAAAGATCGATTTCAATTTTATTGTACATTTGATGAAAAAATTCTGTTAAAAATTTTATTTGTTTAAGGAAGAGCATAATTTGTTTACGTTCAATAAAATAACTGCCAGTTTTAAAATTGATGCAAAAATGTTCTCCCTTTAAATCTATTATTCGTTTAATACTCACAAAAACCCAGGACAAACAACACACGATATATATTTTGTATATGACAAGCGCACGGTTTAAGAGAACAAATCCAGCTGCGTTGAACTTTTCATTTCGTGTTTTCAATGTTATATTAATCAAATACAATAATTGACACAAATCAATTTTGGCGACAAAACATTTCAGCACGAAGTTTCCCATTGCAATCAATTAGAAAAAAGCCACAAACACATTATATAATGCATGTGACATGCAATATAAATTTAAAACACCCATGAAGCTTTTTATATCATCTAATCCACAATTCTTTTGAGAAACGAATTACAAACTTCAAATCCCTTTCTGTTAAAATGTATTATACTAAACAAAATTAAGATTATATTTTAACATTATAATAATATTGTTAAAAATATTAATTCAACTTGAAAACATAATATTAATAATAATCTCCCCAAAATATAAGAAGCATGTCACTCAATACGGATTTTCTTTCCAACAAACTACCTTTATATTTCCTTTTAACTTACACGTAAAAGTATAAATTAACTGCCGTAAAAATGGTAGAACGTCCCACTACAATTTAACATCCAAAATATTAACTATACCACTTTCACTACATCTATCTAGTCTGATCTCTCTGAAAGATCATATATTTAACATGGTAAGGTGGGGAGGATTCTGTAAGCTTAGTCAGAAGGGTCTGGTATGATTGAGATTTTGCTGCTATGTCTAGAAATTCGAGAAACAAAACAATATTTTTTTCTTAACTATTCATTGCAGACAAAAGTTGTAGCAGAAAATGTTCAGAACCGAATATAATGGTTAGTAACTTATAGACGTTTTAAAATTAGAGGTTTGTTTTTTATTTTAGCTATTACAGAATAGGGCTTTGTTTTAGTCGAAGGCAATACTGCGAGATATCTGGCCCATTTGATGAAAATAGCAGCTACCACTCTTTCAAGTGGAACTTGAGATTTGCAAACGATGAAGAAAATATTGGATGATGTCGACAGTACCATTTGGACACTTACATCTTCAGAGATGATAAAACAAAGAACATTTACTCTAAATCATGATATAAAAATTAACTTTAAAAGATAAAAGAACATCGTTCCTCTAAAACTCTTGATCAGCTTAAAAACAGGTGTTTAAAATGAGAATGGTATTCAAAGTGCACCACTTATTGCAACTCTAGTGCGTTGCCACAGTTCTTTCTAATTAAAGCATGCATTCGACGAGCTTATTTAGTATATCTCGCAAATAGATTACAGGTGATATAAAACCGAATTAATAAATAACTGCAAAGTATCGATACACGCTGTTTTCAATAATTCACACACTGCCTGTCGACTCTGACCGAAAAACTATGAAAGCTATATGAACAGTCAATCATATATATTAAGCAAATTCTCTACAGTGTATCATATGACATATTCACAGCAATATGAGAATTTATAAATTATGGTCACAAAGAAAACAGTATTTGATATTGCATTTAATATATATATGCATGTACTAACGACCGTATTTTTGAGCGACAGAAAATGAGAGTGATAAGGCACATTATACATACGCTACAAGAGCGTAGACACTCTAATGGTAAAATATGTCAGATAATTCAATACTGAAACATTGATATGATAATTGTACTCTTTCATAAAGCTCTTAACATAAAAATAATATAAACATCGTAGTTACTTTATTAAATTACAACCTTAGATATCATACTGTTATTGTAAAGTTTCCATACAGGCGTGACTGTGTGGTAAAAAGCTTGCTTCCCAACCACGTGGTTCCGGGTTCAGTCCCACTGCGTGGCACATTGGGAAAGTCTCTTCTACTATAGCTGGGGGCCGACAAAGACCTTGTGAGTGGATTTGGTAGACGGAAATTGAAAAGAAGCCTGTCGTATATATATATATATATATATATATATATATATACCAATTAAGGACTTAATTGGTATATATAAATATTTTAATCTTCGGATTCTTTCTTTAATATGCTAGACCACTGGTTCTAATTGATAAATATCAATTTCTACCCTAAATTTAATTTAATTATATATATATATATATATATATATATATATATATATATATATATATATGTGTGTGTGTGTGTGTGTGTGTTTCTTTGTGTTTTTTATGTCACGCCACAATCGATTGACAACCGATGTTGGTGTATTTATGTCCCCGAAAGTTAGCAGTGACCGATAGAGTAAGTACTAGGCATACACAGAATAAGTCCTGGGTTCGAATTCTTCGACTAAAGGCAGTGCTCTAGTAAGGCCGCATCCAAATGACTGAAACTTGTAAAAGAGTAAAATACATAAATATTTTAAAACATTTACTCCATTGTTAATTATGCTTCAGTTATACTTTATAATAAACCGTGTATGACTAGATTTGAAAGCCCTCCAAAATTGTACTTTTAATAATCTTCCTCATCTTCCGTAAAGTATTCGTTAAATGTATCTGCATCATATGAAATTACTACATCTTCGGAATATTCTCTGCATTCATCCATGTCATTTCCTTGTCACAACTTTTTAAAGCTTCACGTTTTCGAGCGACGTATCATGGATCTATGAACAGACGGATAACAATGGATGATGTTGCAAATAATTTCAAATTGGTCATAAGTCTGCCATAGAAATCATCCGCCTCAGAAATGACTTAGTAGATCTAATACAAAAAGATCCAAAATTATATCGAAGATATGAACAGTCAAATTATTTTAAAATTGACTACTTTGGGATTTCGATAGCATTGAAAATAACACCTACAAACCGTTATCAGCGACGAAAATGGGAATAACCCACGAGAAGTAATTACCAAATTATGGAATGGAAATGGCAGGAAAAAGGTTCAGGAGTCGGCCAAGCAAGAAATTTAATGCTAACAGTTCTTTGAAAGGAACAACTACTGGTTCATTACCATGGGAGAAGCTTAATAGTAAACAATACTTATAGAAAGAGACAGCCTGACAAGCTAAGGCCTACAATTCAAAGTAAATAATTCGGACGATTGTTGAGATGTGTTGTACGATTGCAAGACAATATTTCTATTCATACCGATGCTCACCCTGTCTATATCCTCCAAACATACAAAATGTGGGAATTGAAGCAGCTTTCTTAAAGTCCTAATGTGGCTTTCTTGAAGATAGTGGTACATTTGTATTTCATAGCTCAGTCGTAAACTTTAATGTCTGCGAGCATAAAAGCAGAACCTACTTTTAAAATATTGTTGAAATAATGAAAAGAAAACTGAAGAAAGAATTTATAAAGCAAGATGGTGTATATCTGAGTACTGAAACAAATAAAGTGGAGTGTCGATGATTAACGGCAACTTAATTGACATTTCAATTTGAAACATGTATGTTAATGGCAAGAGCGCGTTGTGACTACCGATGCGTAGACACAGCTAATTTTCAGATCAATTGTGATATCTAATAACTCAGGCTCATAGTTTTTGTTATATTTATACATAAACTTCTATGAATTCCTCTTATTTAAAAACGGCAAGATATATTACTCATAAATGTTTAAATATTTTGATTCATCGAAATTTTTTATTGCATGTGTTGAATATATTTATAATTTTGTTTCAATTCATTAGTTATGAGCTAAAAATGTAAAGTATATTGGGAATTTCTTACAATATTTGTGATATTCTGTATTATTTTATATATTTGAAAGAAGCTAACATTATCTATTCTCCACAATAAATTAATATTTATGAAATACCAACGAAAATGATGTGATTTATTTAAATGGCAATGTCAACTTGTCTTTGAAGATTTAAAATATATTAATCACGATAGAGCATAAATAACGAAATGCTATTAAATCTCATTTTTCTAAAACTCTTATGATTTAGGCATACTCTAATGTTAACACAATATAGAGACCCTAATAGACAATATTTAAGCATAAAAACATTTAGAAAGAGGCAATAAATAATGAGAATGCCTCAAAATGATTAAAAATAAAATTATTTGTTCATGTACACTGATGTCGGTTAAATGGTTGATAATTTCTGTGCTTGCAGAACGGCGATAATCGAAACAATAACGCTGTTTTTCATGTTAAATACTGTTTGGAAGATTTGGGCGTGAATATCTGATTCCTGTTGAGAGCATCTTCTCCCACTACACGATGAAGGTTCATAAAACACGTGTCTCAACTGTGTAAATGATCTTCGAGATATGGTGGCGCTTCCGCCTTATCGTTTGTCTCTTCAGTCAAAGCTACCCAAACAGATTCATGTTTATAAGAGTACCGCCATTCTTTTATAACGTTAAGCAAACAAAATATTTGTTGAAACGCGCTGATGTGCACCAAACAGATAATAATTCATGAGGTACAAGCAAAGCAGTGACAATGAGGATTCAAATAATAACGTGTCTATTCATTCCCCACATGTACTGGCAAATTTGAACGTGACTATCGAATAGCTATTTTTATGAAAAAGAACCAATACTCTTGTTAGATTTATCGATCTAGTCGGGTAGCTTTGCATAAGGAAATATGCAAAAAGTTAGAAAGAAAACACGTTCATTCAAAGACCTGGTGGATTTGATTTATTATGAGCACCCATCGTCAAAATGGGGATGTTTCACAATGACGAAAACCCGCAGTGTTGGAATATATTAAAAACGTCGACATGAAAATCATTAGGGACGAGAAATGATATCTAAAATATTTGATTCAGTAAAATAATTTAAGAAATTATGGTGAATATTAAGAGGGAAAGTTCAGAAATACTAGTCTAACTTAAAAATTTAGCGTACTTTTTAGAGTATGCAATTTCTTTAACATTGGCTAGAAAGCGGAAATCTGAATCATATAAAAATACAGATTCGTCACGCAGGCCGAATGGCAGTTAGAAACAAACGCTCGAATGCGTATGATCTTGCTCACCAACACACTACAGAAGAAGAATCTTTTTCCGAATCTACAACATCACGGCTCCAATGTAGAAAAGCAGAAACGCAATGAGTCCGCTTGTGGCAACTCAATCTCCTCACCATGTCAAAGGCCACATATCACACACACTCTGTTTCACTAAAATAAGTTATTATGGAAAGAAACTTACATCTGTATTATGCATTGCTAGACGGTTTGCAGAATATTATATGAGCTGCGATAAGATTAATTGTTTAATAAAAATCAATAATATGATTTCACATTCTGTATTCTATGAAACAAGGAAAAAGCTAGTAATATTTTGAATGCATGGAGGAGATAGACTGACAAGATTGGTAGAATGATGGTAAAATAGTACGCTATTTTAAATTAAAAGAGCTCTTTCTTTCTTCATGCTTAATTCAAATTCCTTAGCCTAGAATCTCTTGCACCATTTCGGAGCTGATTATATAATCACTAATTGAGTACTATGAATAGCTTAATAAAATAAGAATCAATTAAGAACTGTGATTGATTTTATTTGATGTAAAACTGAAGGTAACATACTAAATGAACTGAAATGAAAAATATTCTTTTTCTACTTTAGGCACAAGGTCCGAATTTTTGGGGGGATGGGGCAATCGATTATATCGACCGCAGTGCGCAACTGGTACCTAATTCATCGACCCCGTGACTTGTGCCTAGAGTAGAAAAGAATATAAATATGACTATTCCTTGCCTGAGGAAAGAAACCCGGATTTTTAATTGAAAGGATAATTGTGTATATTTTAGGACACAAGTTTAAAGCTCGGACAACAGTATTTTAGATGCTTTTAAGTTCTGGATTCAAATATCCCTGGAGTAGATGTCAGCTACTTAACCATGCTGTGTAAATAAACCATTTACCAGTGTACTTGTCTCGCCGAATTACTTATGTCCCACCATTATGCTTCGTGGTTATCAGAAACCAAGTTTACATAAAGTAATATAAGATATTAAAATTAATTTTTTGATATATTCCATCGATTTACAGTATTCCAAATGTATTATTTTCATCGATTTACAGTATTTCAAATACTGGTATTACAATTCATGCATAATCACACATTTGCATAGCATATAGAACCAATAGATACTAACATTGTAGTGAAACCAATACTAGCCCATAGTGATTTTAGTAGTATATACTTGTATTACATGTAGAACTAAGTTATGGGATAGATAGATAGATAGATAGATAGATAGATAGATAGATAGATAGATAGAGAGAGAGAGAGAGAGAGAGAGAGAGAGAGGTATTGAAAATGAAAAGAGAACATAATTTCTGACCAAGTTAGCAACAAATGCTATACAAACCATGAAAGTTATCGTTATGATAGTATAAATTAGAATGTTGTGATTAAAAGTTTCGTTAATCACTTTATGGGATTAGGAAAAATAGTATTTAGAAAAGCAATCACACTGGAATCAAAGAGAAACAACGCAATCTATTGAGTAAATGGTTTGGACTTAAACCTAAGATCTAGAACATATAAACAACTTATATTAATCTCATTTAAACATAGATCAGACAAGAAACGAATCACTGAGTGTAATTTTTATAAGCTCTTTATCTCTATCTCCGGATATGAAATCAAGTTCATCCTGTGATACCGGATATAACGATAAAGCGAGATGTTGCTGAAAATGGCGATGCTGGACAAAAGTCTACAATGATGTTTGTTCATATCTACGTGCTTTAATCCAAAAGTGACTTTCCCATACAAAAGACAAAAATATATGACTCTCTTTGTAACTTCTCAACACATATTCACACTCACATGAATTGTCTTATTAGGGGAAGTGTTACAAATTATTTTGTTACACTAACTTGTAAAGTATAACCAATAATTTCGAGAAATGGCATATATTTCCGCTCTTACAAAAACTTGGGTAAATTTACCAATTTTAAATACTTAAAAATGACCTGACGGTTTTTTTTTCAAATACACAATGTATCTACGAGTTCCACCTTCTGAGTGCACACGTTTTTTGTGCGTGCACAATTTCATCTGACTATACCATAGAGGGAAAATTTGATTACCGGAATAATTCATAAATAATTCATAAATAGCCCTTTCTACTGTGGATACAAGCCGTGAAATATTGGGGGTAGGAAGCTAGTCGGTTACAAATGCCTATTTCTTTACTACCCACAAGGGGCTAAACACAGAGAGGACAAACAAGGACAGACAAACGGATTAAGTCGATTATATCGACCCCAGTGCGTAACTGGTAATTATTTAATCGACCCCGGAAGGATGAAAGGCAAAAATCGTTCTCGGCGGAAATTGAACTCAGAACGTAACGGCAGACGAAATACGGCTACGCATTTCGCCCTGCGTGCTAACGTTTCTGCCAGCTCGCCGCCATAGTCGGTTACAAATACTGCGGTACTTAACTAATTATTTTATCCATTTTATAGGATGTTTCAAAGAAGATGAAAAAATTCTGTAATTAGGCGAATCCAGATTGTTCAGGAAATGTCTCCAAGTCCCCGGAAGAATCCGTACAAGAATTAAGGAAATGAATAGAAGCATTAAAGGAAACTTTTCTTCTTTTTTTTTTATTTTCTGGTTAATTATAATGCTTCTTCGAAAAAAAACACTGCATTAATTTTAAGATATACTTTAATGAAAAATTCTTCTATTCCTTAAGTTTACCAAACATGTATTGTTATATGTTGTGTGGACGCCCCCAGACGATGAAGTAGGCTAGTCCAATACGTATATATGGCGGGAGAAGCCTAGACGTCAAGAGACCACAGTCGAGTAGCAGAGTAGCGGTGAGAGTTCAGTAGAAGTCATCCGAACGTGCGACGTAATATTATACCTTATTGTATGTACGTTTATTACTCCTGAGGCACAAAATAAGTACATCTTTGAAAGCTACTCAGTGTATTCAACGACTACACTTACACACACACGTGCACCTACATATATACACATCATTGTGAATGTGTTGTGATGAGAGCTACGACGCCCTCTTGCGAGAGATAGACCGGTCCGAGTAAAGTATAAATAGTAATGATCAGAGTGAGTTCGGAGTTTAGAGTTCGGAGTCGAGTGAAGTTCGTGTTAGTTCGCAGTGAAGTCGGAAGATGTCTGTTGGTTGTTTCACAAGGAATATTGATTGTTGGTTCGTAAAGAGATTGGTTAGTTCGTTATTTACTGTTGTCTGGTTATTTTACTTATACTAACAAATTGCGTTACAGCATCTGGCGACGAGGGTTTCGAAGCCCACGTAGGTTACTTAACAATTTGTTTGTGGCACAGCATATTGAATAATGTACATAGTACAGTTTTAAAAGCAACAACTAGAGCAGCAATAGGAGTTGCAGAAGCAACTACTACAGCAACAACTACAACAACAACAACAATTATTGGAGCTATATTTAAAAATGTGGTAAATTCGTTTTCGCCAGATGGCGTTTTGAACCCAATAAGTGTATTCAGTTATAACCCAATGGAAGGTTTAACTTTTGCATCGAACTACAGATAGTACCACGAGAATTTTAATCATAATCGGACGAACAAAATGCCAGCCAAATTGTTATTGCAAAAATTAGCTCCGTTAGAGCATGAACGTTACTATAATTTCATATTGCCCCAAAAACTCAATGAAATTTATTTTAAAGAAACAATAGAATTATTGTCTAACATATTCGGTGATAAAAATTCTCTATTTAACACTCAAATGGATTGTTAGAATATAATGAAAAAAGGAACAGTCAACATGATGTGTGAAAGTAGTAAACTCAAAGAACTTACACCTGAGATGTTCAAGTGCTATATTTTCTTACAAGGCCTTACATTAAACGAACATACAGAAATTCGGGCAAACATTCTTCTAAATTGGAACAAGTGAATCAAGATCTAGCGATACAGTCCGTGGCAGAAGAATACCAAAGGAGGGTAAACCTGAAATACGATGTATGAAAAATTCAAGAAAAGGACTCCTGAAGAATACAGATATGGCGATCGGAAAAGTACAAGCAAAAATGAGTACCATGTTGTAATTCATGTTGTGGATGTTGGGGCATACATTTCAGAAAAGACTGTCCATTTAAAAATCAAATATGCTACAGTTGCTAAAGAATTAGTCACAAGAGTTCACACTGCAGAACAAAATTACGAAGGTCAAACGTTAAAAGTCCTAGTGCTCTCAGCAGATTGAAAATCGATTCTCAAATAAAATTCGTACATGTAAAAATAAAAACAATACATATTAATATTCAATTGAATACTGGAAGTGATATCTCAGTAATCAATATGGACACATATGGAAGAAAATAGGGAAACTTATGTTGAGAAAAACAACGAAATCTGCTCGAATTGTGACGGGCGACAAGTTACCTTTGGTAGGCGAAATGTGGACTTCGACGTTAAAAATGCAACCGATCTATTTGGTGCCGATTGGGTAGAATTATCCGATTTATGGGACCTCCCCATAAATCTTTATCGTATAAACGTAAATGGTTGTCCCTCTAACGATTATTCATCTGAAGTGTTAAAGAGAACATTTTTTTAACGTTTCCGCAAGTACTCTCGGTCAGACTACGTCTGTGCACAAAGAATGAAGCGTATTTTGAATTAGATGATAACTTTACATCTGTTTTCAAGCATAACTGGAAAGTGCCTTTTGCGGCAATAAAGCAAGTGCACGATGTTTTAGATAGATTGGTAAAAAATGGAATCATTGAAAAAGTGGATTACGAAAGATTGGGGGCACAACTTACGCAAAAAAGAAACATAAGAAAATTAGGTGCTCTGCCAATTTTTCTACCGGTTTAAATGGCTGTTTAAAAACGAACCATTATCCACTACCAACCTCAGAAGATATTTTTACAAAACTAAACGGAGGAAAAATATTTTCAAAACCCGAGACGCATATCTACGTAGATAAAAAATACTCAAAGCTGTTAGTCGTCAACACGCACAGAAGTCTATACAAATACAATAGACTATCTTTTGGACTGAAGGTAGCCCCTGCAATATTTCAACAGTGATGGACGAGATGTTGGCCGACTGTCAATTTGCTATTCCTTAACTTGATGACGTTTAATCAATTTGGAATCGCGGAATGAGTATATCAATCACATGAAGTGTGTTTCTTTTAAGAACTAAGGATTATGGTTTCACATAAGTGAATTTTTTGAAGAAAAGTGAATTTTTTGCCTAAAATAAAAATACCTAGGTCAAATCAATTATAAGAAAGGAAGACGTCATATTCGTTGGAGTATGCCACTTCCAACGAATATACCGACATTTCAAGTTTTCCTTGACCTAGTAAATTATTATCAACAGTACATGCCAAATATAAATAAATTGAGAGCACAATTAAACGAGTTACTAAAAATAGAAGTAAAATATGATTGGTCTGTAAAATACCAAAACTTATTTGAAGACATACAGAGAATACAAATATCTGACTTGTCACTAGTACAATGGACATTGTTGCAGTGCCTGATACTTCGGAATATGGGATAGGAGCAAAAGATGGAAATATAAAGCCAGTAGTTCATGCTTCACGTTCGCTGACAGCAGCAGAAAAAGCTTAGTCAGATAGAGAAAGAGGCTCTATCGAATATTTTTGCTGCAAAAAACTTCACAAATCTATACATGGTAAAATATTTTTTCTTTCAAACCGATCATCAACTATTACTATCAATGTTTAGATAAAAAAAAGGGATTGCCTATCCATACAGCGAACTGTCTACAACACTGGGGTATAATATTGCTGAACTGCAATTTTAAGATGCAGAAAATTCTATCAAACAATATTGATCATGCAGACTGCTTATCGAGGCTAATTACCAAAAGCGTGGAGCCGATAGAAGAGACGGTGATAGCGTCACTGCAGAAAGAAAATAAAGTAAGAATTAATGTTTGTAATATAATCCAGAAACTACCGGTGACAGCATATGATATTAAAAATGAAATTCGAAGAGGATAGTTACATTACTAGAATGAAAGAAATATTGAAAAATAAAGCATGATAAAAATACAACTCCAAATAATGTCTCACTATGCGACGATGTGTTAATATACGCGCAGAGAGTAGTAGTACTAAGTACACTACATAAACTAGTATTGCAAAACTTTTACTGTGAGCATTGTCCAGAAAGAAAGCTTTAATGAGAAGCCGATTATGGACAAGGACATCGAGAAATCGGTGAATGCATGTAGAGGTTGCGCGTTGGCAACCAAAACACCCCCAGTAAACTACCAATCGTGGCTGAAGACTGAGAGTCCATAGTCCAGGATACATATCGACTACGCTGGACTAGTAAACTGTGCATATTATCTAACCGTTGTGGATAGCTGTACAAAGTGGCCAGATGTATGCAGACGTAATAAACCCACAGCAAAGACAACGATAAATTTCCTACTCAAGTTATTTGTCCTATACTGTGTTCCAGACACGTTAGTTTCAGATAATGGAACACAATTCACGGGATATGAATTATGAAATGTCTGTAACATACATGCCATAATGCACACCTTTACTCAGCCCTTCCACCCAATGTCAAACAGTCAGGTGGAACAATTTATCAACACGTTCAAAAGAGCTCTAAGAAAAGCTAGGCACGAGCTATATAATAACGAGACACAAACGAAATTTTTGAGAGTATATAGAATAACGCTAAATCCAAATACTAATTCAGGAAAGTCACCAACAGCGTTTATGTTCGCGTATAATTAAAATCAATCTTCAATAAATTATTGCCAGGAAAAAATACATATATAAGAAAGAAAAACAATACATTTGAAGGAAATACAGGAAATATTACAAAACATTTCGAAGTTGAAAATAAAGTTCATTTTAAAAATTACAAAAATGGTAAAGAAGGTTGGGAAGATGGCGGTGTAATCAAAAGATTAGGTGACATGATGTATTTAATTAAAAAAAACGTTCGCAACATAAGAGACATCTTAACCATTTAAAGTTGAAATATAAAGAAAAACGAAGGGTAATACCGATGGAAGTCTTCTATGATATGTTTGAAGTGCCAACACCGAGAGATATTGAACTCCGTAGAACTAGATTAAAAAAACGAAAGCATGCTGAAAATATGGAAGTAACGCCTAACCGAAAAAGATTGAAAAAAAAGTATTAACAAGTGTGCTTAGTACAACGAAAAGAAAACTGCTGTGTGCAACGAACAATACTACCTTAAAAGATACGACAGCTAAAAGAAAAAAGATGGAGTGGTGCTGGGAAGAAAAGAAAATAAGAGAAATTCCACTTTTTCACAGTAGTCGAAATTTCAAAAGGGCAGATGTTGTGTCAGCCGAGTGAAGTTCGTGTTAGTTCGCAGTGAAGTTGGAAGGTGTCGGTCGGTTAGTTCAGAAAGAATATTGATTGTTGGTTCGTAGAGGGATTTGCTAGTTTGTTACGTTGTTTTTACTGTTGTATGGCTATCTTATTTATTGTACGTAACAAATTACGTTAGAACAGCATGTGTAGCTAAGCATAAAATGGACGTCCGCAAAATTACCAATATTAGCTCACAAGGTTATAGTAGACAACCAAAGTGTCACATAAACAGTTAGAAACTGTGATGAAATTCGTAATCTCACAGCTCTGCTTTGTCTAACAGTTTAGTCGATATTTTCAATTTACCAATATTCGTGAACATTAGGATTGGTTCGTCAGAATATTTTTTAGTGACTTACATGCGTTTATTCGTATATTTCAGTGCTTTCATGACGAATCCGTGAAATATGTTGAAAGTCTTGATTCAAACACACGTATATTTCAAACCAATCCATTAGCTGTCCATCCTTGTGCATAACAACCGTGCTATAGTTGTATAGCGTTTCTCTAATTCACACTATTTATACGTATGCATGCATACATAGTTACATACATACATGCATATGTACATATCTACATACATACATATCTACATACATACTTACATACGTACAGACATACATATGTTTGTGAGTCTGCATATCTATCTATCTATCTATCTATCTATCTATCTATTAGTTATATATTTTCCTAACCACATTTTGTGACAGTCAGACACCTCTCGCATTTTCTCTCGTTCCATTTAGTATATCATCATTCGGAGCTACACTCATTTTAATATTGTCTACTTCAGAATCATTCAGTGAAATAACTTCTTTTCTATGTAAGGCTGTGAGCTGGCAGAAACTTTAGCACGCCCGGTGAAATGCTTTGCGATATTTCGTCTGTCTTTACAATCTGAGTTCAAATTCTGCCGAGTTCGACTTTGCCTTTCATCCGTTCGGGGTCGATAAATTAAATACCAGTTGTGTACTGGGGTCGATCTAATCGACTAGCCCCCTCCCGCAAATTTTTGGACCTTTTTACCTAGAGTAGAAAAAAATTTCTTTGCTAGGTGGCACATCGCCAGATTTCTTATCATGCTTCGTAGAACTGCCGAGTCGGTATTTTCAACTTGTGAGAGATTCGGATTGGGAGATTAGGATTGGGGCATCACCACACCCATTATTTATGCTGCCGACATCAATGTTCCAGATTTTAATTCAACTCTTTCAGTTCATTCATGACAAATTCAAGACACATTATCTCAGATACACCCGTAGTTCTGTACATCAGAGTAGTCTATAAGCTCAACACATCTGTTAACGGCGCCTTCATTATCGCTATAAGGCGCTTCTCTAATTCACACTCTTTTTTAACTATCTTATATATTGTCTTCAACCACATTATGCTGTTGGTAGCTCTAAATTATCTGGATATAGAAAAAACATTACCGTCGACCCTGTTAGCTCCCAAACCTCTTCTTCTCACCCCGTCGCTTTTCCCTTTAACATTTCATTCAGAGAAAGTGCATTCTACTAAATATGGTTTTCTCCATTTATCATATTTTACTTGTTGCCCATTTTAGATATTGGTGATCTCAACATAAGATTCCAGCCATTATGTCTTTTCACTTTTCCATATTACAATATTATATGGAACATATCAGCTGTGTGCCTCCTTCCAACTGTTATTACTTCAACACCGATGCCATATATACCAGGAGACTTACAGTTTACCATTCTTATTATTGTTCATCTATTTCATGTTTTGTTATTTCTGCTCAAGTATTGACGTTAGATCGATGATCCATTATATTTGATAATACTTCGGAGTTATGTGGAAATTTACGGCAAAGATGTTCAATATGATCTTTGCAATATTAGCATACTAATGTCTTTATTTTTTTATTGTACTGTACGCTGTTTTTTTTCTTCTGATTTTACGCCCAGCTTCACGATGCAAAATGTGTGTGACTTACTGTTGTTGAAGCCAAGTCAGCTTCTATTACATTTCTTTCGTCATGTAGTTATTTCTTCTTTTGTGTTTTAACTGTGTATTTATCGTCTCTTGTTTGTTGTCTTTGTTCTGTTCTTTGTCGTAGTTCAGCTTTGAAAACACTGTCTGAGTTGTTGAACATTTCTTTTCAAGCCTTTGACCTTTCTTCACAGCATATAACTCACATAAACATAGGGATACGTGTATATATATTTAAATGTGTGTGTGTTGACACGCAGAAACAGACACACACACACATGCACACGCGTATGTATATATATACACGCATACAAACATATTCATATATGCAAATATATATGTGTGTGTTTTATGTGTGCTATATGATGTGAATAAATTTAACTTCAGTAAAATCATATTTTAGAGCTGAATTTCACCTAAAGAGTTAGAAATAGGTGAAATTACTGTTTTTATTTATCTTTTATTTGTTATTTAGCTATTATTTATTGTGATGATATTTAGTCACCGACTCGTACGATTTATGCACTGCAAAAAGGAAAGTTTGTTGAAGTGTGTTTCGATAAAATTGTAACCAGAGACCTCTTACTTCAAAATGATGTACATTCTGGAGAATTTGAAGTTCCTGTAATGTTGTTATATATCAAGCTAAGGTATGTACAGACTAGATAGTTGCACGAGAGTACCGGTGTTCTGTTGTTGGTATATTTTTATTATCCCAATATCTCAACACTGGTCGTAATTTTAGTCAGCGGAAGTAAAACCTACATTTACTAATATTTCTACTATTTTCTGTAATTGTGAACAAATAATTATTTAAAATTTTATCGTAATAATTGATCTTTCGTTCAATATTACCATCTATATTCCAATGTGATGATAAATTTATACGTGTGAGCGGGCATGTATATATATATATATATGAAACAGTTTATGAGTTAAACAATTATGTGTTTGAACTAAATATATGCATAAACATACATACATTCATAAATACATGCATAGATACTACATACATATATACATACATATATAGATGCATAGATACATACATGCATGCATAGATACATACATGCATAGATACATACATACTCTCTGCCGTTGAGTTCGCTGTTCCAGCGGTTTGCCATCTTTGTACACCGTCTTATAAGAACTTAGCACTCCCTGGGAATCTTGTTTTATGTTCAGTGGCCTTTCTCTCTGGAATAAAATTGTAGCGTGTCTTGCATTATGGACATAAATATTTTCAATGTCATGTCGATGTCAGGTGTAGAGAGTCATTGGGATCAGTCTTGTGTGGTGATATTTTCTCTATTGATTTCGGTCTGAATTGTGGTAGTTCACATTGGATAGGCTTTGGGTGTTTCTTGTAGGCTGCATGTCTGTAGATTCCTTTGATCCATACATAGTAAGTTCTCTTATATTGTGGTCCGAGGCTAGCGTGAGTGTCACTTTCGCATTATGGATTAGATCCATATTGTTTGTGTAACAGAGGTCAACCATGTAGTTTACCCCGGCTGGTTGAAGTATTACTTGCTCCATGTTGGAGAGGTTGAGCAAGGATTCCATCAAACTTTGCTTACATCGTATCGTTCCTGAGAGGAAAAGGCCCTCAGGCAATCCTACATTGGGCAGGATGAAGTCCCCCATGAGAAATACACTGATGTGCTGTTCTAGTTTGTTTAAGGCTTCTTCCATTCTTGCAAAGCAGTCTTCGAATACGCCCGTGTAATTTGGAGCATCTGGTGGGCGATAAGTTATATATATAACTATAAGAAGTTGCTTTATATGTCACACACTGAATTTGGGTATGGTAAAAGGATCTGAGATCACCATTACAACGTACTTTGGCATGCGTATTTGTGCATCGTGATGTCGGGTTTTAGATGTGTTTCGGTGAGTGCTATGTATAAAGCTTGATTGTATGCCACAAGATTTCTCAGTAATGCAATTTTGGTTCTGTTACTGAGTTGTAACAGTCCTCTGAGATTTATATAGTATATTAGTGTGACATCCGTGCTGATACTTGCAGCGGCCACTCTGGATTCATTGGCTGTGACGGCTTTGTGTGTTGGTGGGGATGGCTCTGACTCTCGAACAGATGTAGCCAGATGAGTTGTGGCGCAATCTTTTGTGCCATGCTTAAAAGAGATCGATATTCTTATGATGGCTTCTGAATATGCGTAGCTTTTAGAAGTAGTGCCCTAAATCAGCATATTCCACTTTTGATACTGGTGATGAGCGACTTTGTCTTCCTTTGTCTTTTGGTCCTTTTGGAGGGGGGTATTTGCTACTTTTCGGCTTGTGGTATCGTTTTGGGCGTAGGAATCGAATGTTTGCACCGTCAGCTCTATGCCAGTAGTCACCGCACGGGTAGAATTTACACACTTGGTTGCACTTTCTAACAATTTATGTCTTTGGATACTGATTGTCTGACTTTCGTTTCGATGTGGAGTCTCTTTTGTTTCTTTTTATGCATTTTTACTTCTGTCATCATCCTGTATGTCTCCAATTAGTGAAGGTTACTGAAGCGAAACAGCCCATGGGATGGCTTCAGTTCAAATCCACTCGTGACCTTATCAAGTATCGGTGTCCAATACATCTATAGACAGACACTGATACATTATTTAACGTTAGCAGTATTTTTGTAGAAACAGCTGATAGGATGGTTTCAGAAATGAGAGAGAAAGAGAGAGAGGAGCGAGAAAGCGAGAGAGTGGGAGAGAGGAGACAGAGAGAGAAATACTTAGCGCTTTTTCCAAGAGTGATTTTCTCACATGCGAAGGGCTGACCACCATATATATATATATATATAATATATATATATATATATATATATATATATAAACAAGTCAAAATAGAAAACGCTAAAATAATCTTATAAAGAACATTTCAGTACCGGTTTCGGTCATTTTGAGACCTTTTCAACTGTAACGATTAAATAATTAAATTTAGAAAAATTAGAAGAAAAGTTTTTTTAAAGGAATATTTGTATAGTGTTCAAATATAAGTGGCATTCTGCCTTTCTCTGTCTCCCTTGTTTGCACTTGTGTGTTCGAGGTCGTTGTGAATTCTTGGTAGGGTAGAAGAAGAAGAAGGTTGATGAGGAGAGGGGGTGGAAAAATTTGGGAGTGCCTTGATGGTCGTATTTTGAATGGTCAGTGGCGGCTAGCAGTTGCAGTTCAATTCAGGAGAATATTTCTATTGAAAGGTTTGTTTATGGAATTTGCGTAGGTGTTATACTAACAGGCATTAGTGATAAAGTTAAGAAGTAGAAGGTGGAGAAGAAGAAGAAGAAGAAGAAGAAGAAGAAGAAGAAGATGACGATGTTGATGATGATGATGAAGAAGAAGAAGAAGAAGAAGAAGGAGAAGGAGAAGGAGAAGAAGAAGATGATGATGATGGTGATGATGATGACGACGATGATGATGATAATAATGATGATGATGAAGAAGAAGAGGAAGAAGAAGAAAAAAGAGAAGGGATAATATGAATGGGTGAAAGTAGTGAGGTGTTGTATGACTTGAAGTTGGCATGTTATGGATTATAGCTGTGATTGGGGCTGATTTGTAATGGATTCTTTGGAATGTAATATTTGTGTGTGTATTTCTTTTATTCTAAAGTTGAGGTATATTAATCGTTTGTCGTAGACCCGTTAAGAAGTGGCCTGTATTTTGTAATAAAGATATATATATATATATATATATATATATATATATATATTATATATATATATATGTGTGTGTATATACGTATATGTATATGTATGTATGTATGTATATATAATTATACACATACATACATATACATACATACATATATATATATATATATATATATATATATATATATATATATATATATATATATATATATATATATATATATATATATATATGTTCTGTATGTGGAACAGTAAGAGTGTGATTGCTGGCTCTTACTTGTAAAACCCACATTAGAAAAATAGATAGAATATTTATTTTGTGTCGTCTTTTGTAATTGCTCCGTAAATCAAATTTAAAATTGTCTTGGCTAGTATGTAACGTAATTTACCTATTTCTATCACATGATTCATCGTCGTATTTGGCACTTCTCTGTAACTGTCATCAGAATTTGTTTCTCACTTCTTTTAGGTTTTTGATAGCTCTCCTTTTTGTATGTAAAATGAGTTAAATCTCCCTTTTAAACGATAATACTTGAAACACACCACACTGTGTAATATAGCTGCCCACTATAAACAATTAAAAGTAACACATCTATTGTGTTGTTTTCAGTCCGTATCAGTTCTGGAAGTAAATGGATTTAAGTGGATGTAAAGGTTAAATCCCTTTTAATTTCAATGTTTTAAAATAAGTTTAGATTAGTCCCATATGAGACAGTGCAGTGCATGCTGTATAAATTCCGGAGAAACACTTCAGCAAAGGAAGTGGCAGGAAATATTTGTTCTATCAATGAAAATGGAGCTTTGCGTACCAACGATGGTTTCCTAAGCCCCGCTTGTAATCTATTTTCTCTCACAAATTCCCCTCGATCTAGACGAACAAATTCTGTTAATTTTTAGCTTCGGGAAACCGTGCTTGAAGAAAATCCATATCAAACTGTGCGTGAGTTTAACAAAACAGATGAATTCAAGTCACACTTCGCTCATAGACTTGGAAAAATGCCTAAAGTTGATCAGTGTGTCCTTATCTGTTGCTCTAACCCGTTGATGCAATTTTACAGCCTTGCTAGATATTGTGTCACTTACATTCGACCCGAGAATTATGCCAGGATATTCCTGGACCGCCTTAACTACACTTTGATTGTGAGGCATTTAATTTCCTGTTAACGCAAATAAAACAATTATTCTACAAATCTAGAGATTTCTCTTCTTATTTCAGGCAGCCACAAAGCCTAATCCACTATACATTTGTAGGAATGAGCATTACGTGTTATAAACAAATGATTTACTTATAGGCAAATCTCATAGCAGTGAATTGAATTTATTGAACATACACTTTAAACAGATAGATCGGGAACGTTCGGAGGCCATTGCTTTTATTATTCATAGTCGCAGAATATATAGTAGGTTACAACTGTTAATAATTCGTAGGATAACTAGACATTCTGTCAAATTTACCTGTTGAAACTCCATTGAAATGGTAAAACTATGCAACTATAACGCGTTAACATTAACTCATTGCTGTGATCATAGTCTTTATTACATTAAGCGTGTCACCGACATTATATCATCATTATATTACTATATTACATTTCCTCGTTTCTATGCATCAGATATGTCTTGTACATTTGGAGCTGGTATGGTCTTATTAATGGCATAAACAGATGTTCTAATGGGAGTCATGGAACATCAATTAGTGTTACGGACTCATTGTAATAGCTGTTCATAATGTTGGAAGTAAATGAAAATAGAAATACCACAAGTATAAAACATCATTCTTGCTCCAAATAGAAGGGAAATATCCAAGCAACGTCCATGTAAAAGCGGAGAGACCAGTAAAAATATATCAGGTATTAGAAATAGCTTAAAATATTCTACAAAAATACTGCTGATGTTAAATGATGTATCACTGTCTGTCTATAGGTGTATTGGACAACAATACTTGATAAGGTCACGAGTGGATTTGAACTGAAACCATCCCAAAGGATGTTTCGCTTCAGTAACCTTCACTAATTGGAGATATACAAACCTCATTACAGCGAATGTATGTTCTCCTTTGGAATAAAAATATTTTGTCATTGAGATATAGTACTCGAAAATATATACACTTAAGTATGATTAAGTCACGGCTTTTTGAATGTGTAAGATGCTTAAATAGTTTTAGGTTTCACTGAAGTGGTAAATAAATATAAGTAGCAAAATGATTTGGTTAGAGGTGTTGGAAATAAAGAACACATAAACACTGGCAATACGTTATTGATTTCCTAGAATATATAAACGAAGTAAAGATTGTTTTTATACAATAGCATTTTACAAATAGGCTAAAACTCTCCACCAATAAGCATATATGTTTTAGCTTTCTGAGTGTACTACAACTTTTCAAATAAGCTTATGCTTCTGAAATTCAAAACAAAAAAGCTAATATAGCAAGAACAATAAAAATGATGAACAATGTTAGATGAAAGAATATTTGTTAGAAACTAGAGTAGAAATTTGAACTTAAGTCAAATCAAATTTATGGTTACATTGATCTACTGAATAGCTTCAGCATAAAATTGCTCTTAGACAAAACGGACTGTCTTATCCGATAAAAGAAAGAAACAAATATTGCCTTTGTTTAACATGCAAGTAAATATTTAATACAACAAAGAAGGGAAAACAAAATAAACGATGCACAGACAGTAAGAGCAACAAATTCATGGAAAGCAATCAAGAATTGCTTTCAGAGCTCAGCGTAGATTTAATGCATAGAGGAAAATCAACATAATACAATGAAGAAACTGCCGTGACTTTTATCATTTGTAATCATTTTATTTCAAGGAATTCAAGTTGTGAGACGTATACGTCGGTTTGTTTGAATCCACTTATAATACATGTAAATGTATGTTTGTGCACGAGTGTATATCTGTGTGTGAGCGTATACCTATGTATAGATGCACATATATATACATACATGCATGCATAAACAGACACACACAGACACACACATATATAATCTTTTTAGATGTTTTCTGTATCAATCAGGGAGAGTGGTTGCTCTCTCTACCCTCTTCATAAAGGAGAATAGAAAATATATACTAAGTAAACAACGTTTTTCAAGATACTCGTTTCTTTAATAGGTGTACACAGACAACTATTTCCTACATTCCTAGATGTAAACAGTGATTCAAAGAAAGTGCATCTGAATAAGATGTTACCAATGGCCTCTCTGGTGCATTGATATATTGACATTAACTGTGAAACGTTGTACCAGATTCTTTCACATTCATAGTGAAAACTCAAAATGTTTTTAAAAATTTATTGAAACAAATCATACATGTTCTATATTCCATAGGAAAATGAAACTAAATTTTCATATTTCAACGTAAGTACCGGAGGCGTCATTCAGTTTCTTTAAAAAGTCAGGGATTGAATGAACAACCTTCTGAAGGATGTCGTCTAGGATAACACTGAGTACCTCGTGAATCCGTGTCTACACACACCTCCAGTGTATGAGGTTTTATCTTGGACAGCACCTTATTTCTTTACTGCCCACAAGGGGCTACACACAGAGGGGACAAAAAAGGATTGACAAACGGATTAAGTCGATTATATCGACACCAGTGCGTAACTGGTACTTATTTAATCGACCCCGAAAAGATGAATGGCATGGCAAAGTCAACCTCGGCGGAATTTGGACTCAAAACGTAGCGGCAGACGAAATACCCATTTCTTTACTACCCACAAGGGGCTAAACACAGAGTGGACAAACAATGGAATTCCACACTTCGTAGCGTGCTGCTGCTATCTTAGCTCGGCCCTAACAGTCAAGCGACCGGCCACCGCGGAAATAAGAAATAAGGAGTGTATCATTAAAAAAAGATAGAAACCCCCATTAGTGTTGTCTATTTGAAAAAAGTTTTCGTCATGACTTCAGGGTACTAAAAGTTCTATAAGCAATTTCTAATGCCTAGGTATTTTCTACCCACCCTGTATATATACATACATACATGCACACACACACATCTATCTATCTATCTATCTATCTATCTATCTATCTATCTATCTATCTATCTATCTATCTATCTATCTATCTATCTATCTATCTATCTATCTATCTATCTATCTATCTATCTATCTATCTATCTATCTATTTATCTATCTATCTATCTCTCGCTCTCTCTCTCTCTCTCTCTCTCTCTCTCTCTCTATATATATATATATATATATATATATAATACAAATAAGAAAATGGAGGAACAGATTCCTTTCAATCATCAACTTACAGATAATACCAATTCATATGATATATGAATATAGTGGCATTATTTGTTACATTATTTGTTGAATTAATGTGCTTGCATCTTCCATAGGCATCTGTCTATATATTATGTTATACTATATTATATATGTAATATACAATATATCATATTATATTACACTATATTATATTATACTATATTTTATGTGGTATTTTCCATCTACTATGTATTGTGAATAGCAGAATGCACATATTCTATTATTGGTATTATTATTATTATTATTATTATATTATTATTATTATTATTATTATTAGTATTATTATTATTATTATTATTATTATTATTATTATTAATAATAATAATAATAATAATAATAATAATAATAACAATAATAATATTAATAGTTTTGGTAATTTAATATAATGAACTTTGGACTTTGTATATGTACCCATTGATGTGGAGGTATATGTATACTCCAGTATATATATTTGATTATGTGTATGTATATTATTATATATATACTTATATATATATATGTATGTATATATGTATATACACTTATATATATATATATTCTTGTGTATGTGTATTTTGTTTCATATTTATATTTGTATTTTATATTTTTATAATTGTACTTTATAATCTCTGACGAGGCCTTGAGATATATATATATAAGTAACTCACTTTTAAATGCATATTACCTTAATACATATGACTAATATAGGCACAATGAGATACCTTTATCTACAGACTGAAACAGCTGTAAGATCCATTTTATATGTTGATTGATTGATTGATTGATTCTAGTTTCAGCTTATGAGCTGTGGCCATGCTGGGGCACCGCCATTTGGTGTTGCTACTTGGTTTCACTTGACGAAAGCTTTCTAGCAACTGCCATTTGGTGCATGAGAGAGTTCGATGCAGCTGCCCTCATCTGCCCCTCCTGCCGTGAAGTTGGTTCATCTGGGACACCTGACAGGAAGAGATCCAGCTTCATTTTAAAGACATCTGCATCCACCCCATGCAGGTCTCTCAGGTTCTTCGGGAGGATATTGAAGAGCTGTGGGCCTCGGAAGCCCAGGCTATCACAGAATCTTGTCCTACATCTTGATGTATCATTTTTATGGTATTATCTTACTTATTGATGTATATTGTTTTAATCTGTTGGATTTGGATGTTCCTATTTAAGTAGTTAATAAATAATATGAATTGGTATTATCTGGAAGTTGATGATTGAAAGGAATATGTTCCCGTATCTCACTTTGTACTTATATATATATATATATATATATATATATAAGAGTGTCTGGGTGGTAAGAAGCTCGCTTCCCACCACATGGCTGCGGGTTCAGTCACTGCTTGATACCTTCGGCAAGTGTCTTCTGGTAGACGGTAACTGGAAGAAGCTCGTCGTATGTGTATATATATATATATATATATATATATATATATATATATTATATATATATATATATACAGAGTGTGTAGAAAGTAAGTAGGCATTAAAAATTGCTTATAGAATGTTTAGTACACTCAAGACATGACGAAAATATTTTTAAAATAGGCAACACTAATGAGGATTTCTATTTTATAATGTGATATATTTATATTTTTGAATGTTTAATGCAGATATTTGTGTATGTTTGTGTTTGTGCCCCCACTATCACTTGACAACTGATGTTGGTATGTTTACGTCCCTGTAACATTAGCGGTTAGGCAAAAGAGTTCGCTAGAATTAGTCCAGGGATAGATTTCTTCGACTAAAAGGTGGTACTTCAGCATGGCCACTGCCAAAATTATTGAAATAATTAAAAGAACAAGAGAATTGCCCTCTGTCTAACCTATATATATATATATATATATATATTGTTCTATTTAGAAATAGTCATTTTGCCGGTTTATCCAATAAAAACACACGCACTATATATTTGGTGTGAATTTGCTTTAGTTTTATTTTCTTTCTGGCTGAAAAAATGGCTGACCGTTAGTAAGGAGAGATGCACAAATAAGAAAGAAAAAGCAAACGACTACTGATGAGGTCACAGAAGTGTGACGAAAGAACTCTGTCCGAAATAAGATTAAGATTAATGTAAAAAATAAATAAAGCTGACGCAAATTAACACCAAATATGTAGTGCGTGTGTTTTTATTGGCTAAACTGGCAAAATGACCCTTCCTAAATACAACAACATCTGTTTCAACTCACGATTTCATATCAAGAATCTTGCAAAACAAATATATATATTATATATATATATATATATATATATATATATTGTTCTATTTAGAAATAGTCATTTTGCCGGTTTAGCCAATAAAAACACACGTACTATATATTTGGTGTGAATTTATGAAACGCCGAAACGCCAACAGCACGAAAACGGTGAATAAGCTTCAACAAATTAGTAATGCAATACTAGAGTATTGCATTCCAGTAAAGAATAGCCCGTGAGGGAAAAATACACAAAGTAGTAAATATATGGCACGACGAAGTACCGATATTTACTGGAAATAGCGAACGTCGTGCCATATATTTACTACTTTGTGTATTTTTCCCTCACGGGCTATTCTTTACTGGAAAGCAATACTCTAGTATTGCATTACTAATTTGTTGAAGCTTCTTCACCGTTTTCGTGCTGTTGGCGTTTCGGCGTTTCAGTCGAGTGTAATGATATTAATGTGGTAACATCTGAGATTTTGCCATGGTATATGCTTGGCTGATGAAGATAGAACAAGATTATGGGTGGCAGACATATCTTGTAAAATCTGAAACCTGCAGGTCCCACATTATTCTTTTCCAGGTATTTCCTCTTTCAGATGTTTTCCCTGGAGGTAAGACAATTTTTTCTAGTTTGTTGCACACACGCATTTTTGCTAATACATACGCGGTGAAGCTATACATTAGCGTCGTATTATTACGTTCGCTATTTCCAGTAAATATCGGTACTTCGTCGTGCCATATATTTACTACTTTGTGTATTTTTCCCTCACGGGCTATTCTTTACTGGAAAGCAATACTCTAGTATTGCATTACTAATTTTATATATATATATATATATATATATATATATATATATATATATATGTACATGCATACAAAAAAGTGTGTATGACAAAACGGAATACGGATTCTTTTGAAGTATTGAAATGTGTCAGACAGGGAAATATTCTTTAGTATCAAAGGAACAGAAGTTGTGAAATTAAATCTTCATACTGTTACTATTTCAAATAAGGTCGATGGCAATAGAGAGATTAATATAACAGAAAAGTCTTCGCTAAATCTCTAGTAGCGAAACTGAACTTGATTCATAAGCACCGGAAACAGGATATTTTATGACGGTCAAAGCAAAGATCAATCAAAACGTTTTTCATCCCTTATAACCCATGGGGCGGAAACATAGATAATTAATAAAACCAATCTGTAAAGAATAAAAACTTCGGAAATGTGTTACAAAGAAAAGGGAAAACAATTCTCTGAGTTTCTTGGACGGATGTGCGAACGAACAAAAGAATTTCACAAGTATTTGTAGAAAGGAAATCAATATGTAATCATAATTATACATCTCACAACTCAAGGTTTATCAAATGAAAATCTTGAGAAAAATTCGCATGCTATTTATAGAGGCAAATAAAGAAAGTTGACCACGACGAAAATGGACCTATAAAATATAGGTTTGAATGAACTAAATAATTTGGTTTGAGACTAAACTGATTAGAAACAATACACAATTTATAGTAACATGTGCGCATATTTTTTGTCGTCAGTATAACTAGTAAGTATAGCTGTTTGTTTAACCGATGGCATGTTCGAAAGAACCCAGATAATCAGCAGCGGCCCTCAAGGCAACTCCCTTGACGCACTTCACTCAACGTTATTCCCTTCTTGTAGAGGGTCTGGCTTCTGTCTATTAAGCAGTCATGTAACAACTTTTAATTTCTTGACTACGCCGATACTCCATAGCTTGTGAAATATCCTTATCAACGGTTTTTACAAGTTCAAGATGCATCACATCCACGTTTGTTCAATTCATTAGTTGTTTCAACACCCAGTCTTAATGCCCAGGAACTGTGTAAGGCATTTTTTGATGACGATAGACTAAAAAAAACAAAACAATCGTATAAGAAAACCTATCGAGAATGTGCACACTTTTTTATAAAACTATATTTGGTTTTTCTGGGAAACCGTTGTTTTAAATGAACTACCTAATATATCTTCACATACATCGCGCAAGCTATACATACTCACACATGCACACATACACACTCGTGCGCGCACACACAGAGAATAGAGAGAGGAAAGAGAGAAGGAGGAAAAAAGCACGTGAGAAAGAACAAGAGAGAAAGGGAGATAAACAGAGGGAGAGAGGGAGAGATGAAGTTGTATTTGAATTTGGGTATCAGTAAGCAATGATTCCTAAATTAACTGAGATAGATACGTGTATAGCAACTTCAAAGAGAAAGATAAGATCAGAGAGAAAAGAAACAAGAGGATGGGTGTGAGATATAAAGAGGAAAGCAGTTAGAAACAGTGTAAGATGGGATAAGTAGACAGTTATGTAATTAAAGTGGCGCAGAAATTTGGTATAAGTAGCGTAAAAATATAATGTAGTAATATATAAAGTAATTACTAATATCAATAAACATTATGTGTGTGTATACATACACACACACACACACACACACATTATATAGATATATATATACATATATACACATATATTTACGCGCACACACACAAACACACACGTATATATATATATAGATAGATTGATTTAGATAGGTAGATACATTGGAATGAAGAACAAAAGAATGGTGTTTGGATTTACGATTCAAATAAAATTTTATCTCAGCTCTACATTACTTGGTTTCTTGTGCGTAGGCCATGTCCAAGCCACCAGATAGCTGAAGAATGGGAAGAGTGAATTTAGCATATATTTTAAATATATTCGTCGTGTTTAGTCGTTCCTTTGGTCAGTTCAGCTACACGTATTTATGTAACTATACGTGATGTACGATGTCAGGTCACGCTTTTCGTTATTAGCAGCAGCAACAATGTCCACGTAGCATTTAAGAATAATTTATTCAGCTTGTAGAGTTATGTTTAACTCCTAGTTATACATATACTTTACTGATGCATGTTCTCAACCAATACGTGAAGTCCTATGTTTTCAGGGATATCTATCCAGCCCAGGGAGTCATAACAATAAAGATCCTATAAATATATAATGGCGGGTAAATGTGTGTATGGCAAATTACTAACTATACAAACAGTATATTCAAGTGTAAATATTCTAATACAAAATCGTTGTTGATTTATCTGTTACTTTATCTTACAAACACTTGCAAACTATTTGTTTAGTAAACATTTGAAACTTTTTGTCACTTCTTCATCTCATTTAATCGTTATATATATATATAATTCAAAATTAAAAACAAAACAGTATTACCTGTATTTCTTTGTACCGAAACATATATACAATTATTTATCTAACAGCAATTCAGGAAGTAGACTTTTAAAAATTCAATAATGTATATACTTATACACATAACTTTCATGTTTCTCCGAAGAAATATCGATTTTATTTCTTTATTCTGTTTAACATTGTAAATTAAGAATAAATGAAATTGTTAGTGGTTATACAGCTTCCATTCACATCGACATTGTAGCATTATCACACTGTTTATTTGAATGGATAGAGTGCAACTGATCGTAATGTTATTCGCTCAGCGCAGTTCACTTACTGCTAAAAATATATCTCTATACATTTCGCCCAGATACGCCAAAGATATCATATTGCGGATAATAGTAGTAGTATTATTAATGCTCTAAAGCAATTTTATGAAATTCATGAAGAATTTGGGTTTTGGTAAATTTTGATAGAAATATCTCATTTACAACACACAAAGAAAAGTATACTTTAATACTTACCATTCATATATCGTTAGCCACTACACACATGTTTTCTCTCCTTGTTTTGTCTGTCCCTTTCTGTAGAAGAGCGTAGGCTTGAAACGTAAAATACTTTTTTTCTATTCCTGAGCGTTATACTAATACATCTGTTTGTTTTGTACACCACCTGTCTTCGTCTTTTGTTTTTTTTTCGTAACTCTCCCTATATATATATTATTTTATATATATATATATTATATATATATATATATATATTATATATATATATATTATTTTATAATATTTTACTATAAAATTGGATTTAATCCTACATCTGATTTTTTCCCTGTAAATTTGGATTTATTCCCTAATATTTATTATTATTATATATATATATATATATATATATATATATATATATATATATATATATACATATACGTAAATAGTATATAGACGTATATGAGGTGCGTTCATAATGCATCTGGCTTTTCTTTTGCCCGTCAAAACTAATGCCGCATGGGCAGAATCCTTCGGGTGGGAGGTGATGTCCCCCTTCCTGTGCATGCGGGAAAATATTCTCGCTGGTAGACTGCGTCAGTACCCGGCTGCTACGCCTAGAGTTCAAACGTGTAGTGTGCACTCGTCGGAATTTCGTTTCCACCGTACGCAATCAGCAGAGATATTTCATCGAGTTTTGTCAAATGCTTGGTGATACTGAAGCTCAAACCATCCAGAATATTCAGTAAACCTTTGAAATAATGCTATGGCAACACTCAGATCAACCGCTTCAGACACGGCAGTGGAGTGAGAGGTGTGCTTAGGAAGGCCATCTACAAGGACAATGAGAAGCCGATTGAGAAGGCTCAGCGAATAGTCATGGAAGACTGTCGTGTAACAATCCAGGAATTGCTCAAACAAGTGAGAATAAGCACAAGATCAGTGTATTTTGTTTTAACAGGGGGTTTGTGCAGGCGTAGATTGTCGGTGAAATTAGTTCACAAGGTGCTCGAAGAGCAGCAGAAGGAACTCCATAGGACAATCGCTTAGAACATGATGGACTGTGCAAACGACGACTTCATGAAATGTGAGTACAAACTCACACTTCATGAAGACCATCATCACGGATGATTAGGCGCGAGCTTATGGACTCTGCTCGATGTATTCGTCTATCTTAGTGAAAAAGAAAATTCGACGCATGCGCACTACACGTCTGTACTCTAGGTGAAACAGACTGGAACTGACGCAGACTACCCGCGCGAAATTTTTCACTCATGCGCAGAAAGGGTGGCATCACTTCCCAGCCAAAGATTTTGCC